>NC_060188.1:80342895-80527895 GCF_021184085.1 Oncorhynchus gorbuscha | reverse complement strand
TTTATTCATCACATGCATTGTAAACAACAGCTGTAGACAAACAGTGAAATGCTTACTTACAGGCCCTTTCCAACAATGCAGAGAAATAGTAGAAAAATATCTTGAGGAATAAATACACAATGAGTAACTATAACTTGGCTATATACATAATTGAGGTATACAAATGAATTACAAATGAAAAGCTGAAATGTCTAATAGTTTTTAACATGTACCCAACACATACAATTATCTGTAAGGTCCCTCAGTCGAGCAGTGCATTTCAAGAGCAGATTCAACCACAAAGACCAGGGAGGTTTTCCAATGGTTCACAAAGGGAACCTATTGGTAGACATTGAATATCCCTTTGAGGATGGTGAAGTTATTCATTATACTTTGGCTGGTGTATCAAAGACACCACAAAGATACAGGCGCCCTTCCTAACTCAGTTGCGGGAGAGGAAGGAAACCGCTCAGGGATTTCAACATGAGGCCAGTGGTGATTTAAAAAAGTTACAATGGCTTTGATAGGAGACAAATGAGGATGGATCAACAACATTGTAGTTAATCCACAATACCAACGTAATGGACGTCGTGAAAAGAAGGAAGCCTGTACATTTTTTTTTCAAAACATAAAATCAAATCAAATATTATTTCTCACATACACATGGTTAGCAGATGTTAATGCGAGTGTAGCGAAATGCTTGTGCTTCTAGTTCCGACAATGCAGTAATATCTAACAAGTAATCTAACAATTCCTCAACAACTACCTAATAAACACAAATCTAAAGGGGTGAATGAGATTATGTACAAGTAAGTATATGGATGAGTGATGGCCGAGCGGCATAGGCAAGGTGCAATAGATGGTATAAAATACAGTATATAATGTAAGATATGTAAACTTTATTAAAGTGGCATAATGTAGAGTGGCATTGTATAAAGTGTCTAGTGATCCATTTATTAACATGGCCAGTAACTGGGTCTCAATGTAGGCAGCAGCCTCTGAGTTAGATTGCTGTTTAGCAGTCTGATGGCCTTGAGATAGAAGCTGTTTTTCAGTCTCTCGGTCCCAGCTTTGATGCACCTGTACTGACCTCGCCTTCTGGATGGTAGTGGTGTGAACAGGCAGTGGCTTGAGTGGTTGAATTATCCGGTTCCGGTTTGGAGCGAGTGGTCGCATCCCACTTCGCTCCCGCAGGTAGTATAACTTTTTCATTACATTTCATTATATTTCATTATAGCACAACGGTTTGATTTGTCTAATCTTAGCAATTTCTTCTCTTTCTTCATAGCCGTCTTTGTATCAAAGATAATTGCGTAATTATCGTATTTCGCCGTCCTAACGTAGTCTTCACTAGCCAGCTAGCTAACGTCCACTGATTAGCTGCACTGGGAAAACTATTACACTCAACTGAACGACTTGATTAGTGTAGTGTTAGCTAGCTACATAGCTGTCTTTGCTGTCTTCGTATCTTCGTATCCAAGATAATTGTGTTGTTTAGGTTTAGAGTGTGTAGTCTTAGAGTGATTATCTTAATTTACCGAGGTTAGCTAGCCAGCTATTTGTCGTCCTTAACGTAGGAGACTCTGCTAGCTAGCCAACAGCTAGCCAACGCTAGCCAAGGTCTACTGAATAGAACTCAACAACCCGGTCGCATTCACAGGTAGTATCACATTTTCATTTCATTACAGTACAACGGTTTGATTTGTTTGATCGTAGCTAGCTACATAGCTAGCTACATAGACGTCTTTGTATCAAAGATAATTGTGTAGTCTAGAGCGATTTTCTAGGTTAGCTAGCAAGCTATTGTCGTTCTTTTAACGCAACGTAACGTAAACAACACTACTAGCTAGCCAGCTAGCCCCCGAATAGCAGCACTGCAGAAACTATTACACTCAACGGAACGACTTGATTAGTGTAGTGTCAACAATGCACCCACTGCCAGCTAGCCTACTTCAGCAGTACTGTATCATTTTTAATCATTTTAGTCAATAAGATTCTTGCTACGTAGCTTAACTTTCTGAACATTCGAGACGTGTAGTCCACTTGTCATTCCAATCTCCTTTGCATTAGCGTAGCCTCTTCTGTAGCCTGTCAACTATGTGTCTGTTTATCCCTGTTCTCTCCTCTCTGCACAGACCATACAAACGCTCCACACCGCGTGGCCGGGGCCACCCTAATCTGGTGGTCCCAGCGCGCACGACCCACGTGGAGTTCCAGGTCTCCGGTAGCCTCTGGAACTGCCGATCTGCGGTCAACAAGGCAGAGTTCATCTCAGCCTATGCCTCCCTCCAGTCCCTCGACTTCTTGGCACTAACGGAAACATGGATCACCACAGACAACACTGCTACTCCTACTGCTCTCTCTTCGTCCGCCCACGTGTTCTCGCACACCCCGAGAGCTTCTGGTCAGCGGGGTGGTGGCACCGGGATCCTCATCTCTCCCAAGTGGTCATTCTCTCTTTCTCCCCTTACCCATCTGTCTATCGCCTCCTTTGAATTCCATGCTGTCACAGTTACCAGCCCTTTCAAGCTTAACATCCTTATCATTTATCGCCCTCCAGGTTCCCTCGGAGAGTTCATCAATGAGCTTGATGCCTTGATAAGCTCCTTTCCTGAGGACGGCTCACCTCTCACAGTTCTGGGCGACTTTAACCTCCCCACGTCTACCTTCGACTCATTCCTCTCTGCCTCCTTCTTTCCACTCCTCTCCTCTTTTGACCTCACCCTATCACCTTCCACCCCTACTCACAAGGCAGGCAATACGCTCGACCTCATCTTTACTAGATGCTGTTCTTCCACTAACCTCATTGCAACTCCCCTCCAAGTCTCCGACCACTACCTTGTATCCTTTTCCCTCTCGCTCTCATCCAACACCTCCCACACTGCCCCTACTCGGATGGTATCGCGCCGTCCCAACCTTCTCTCTCTCTCCCCCGCTACTCTCTCCTCTTCCATCCTATCATCTCTTCCCTCCGCTCAAACCTTCTCCAACCTATCTCCTGATTCTGCCTCCTCAACCCTCCTCTCCACCCTCTCTGCATCCTTTGACTCTCTATGTCCCCTATCCTCCAGGCCGGCTCGGTCCTCCCCTCCCGCTCCGTGGCTCGATGACTCATTGCGAGCTCACAGAACAGGGCTCCGGGCAGCCGAGCGGAAATGGAGGAAAACTCGCCTCCCTGCGGACCTGGCATCCTTTCACTCCCTCCTCTCTACATTTTCCTCCTCTGTCTCTGCTGCTAAAGCCACTTTCTACCACGCTAAATTCCAAGCATCTGCCTCTAACCCTAGGAAGCTCTTTGCCACCTTCTCCTCCCTCCTGAATCCTCCTCCCCTCCCCCTCCTCCCTCTCTGCAGACGACTTCGTCAACCATTTTGAAAAGAAGGTCGACGACATCCGATCCTCGTTTGCTAAGTCAAACGACACCGCTGGTTCTGCTCACACTGCCCTACCCTGTGCTCTGACCTCTTTCTCCCCTCTCTCTCCAGATGAAATCTCGCGTCTTGTGACGGCCGGCCGCCCAACAACCTGCCCGCTTGACCCTATCCCCTCCCCTCTTCTCCAGACCATTTCCGGAGACCTTCTCCCTTACCTCACCTCGCTCATCAACTCATCCCTGACCGCTGGCTACGTCCCTTCCGTCTTCAAGAGAGCGAGAGTTGCACCCCTTCTGAAAAAACCTACACTCGATCCCTCCGATGTCAACAATTACAGACCAGTATCCCTTCTTTCTTTTCTCTCCAAAACTCTTGAACGTGCCGTCCTTGGCCAGCTCTCCCGCTATCTCTCTCTGAATGACCTTCTTGATCCAAATCAGTCAGGTTTCAAGACTAGTCATTCAACTGAGACTGCTCTCCTCTGTATCACGGAGGCGCTCCGCACTGCTAAAGCTAACTCTCTCTCCTCTGCTCTCATCCTTCTAGATCTATCGGCTGCCTTTGATACTGTGAACCATCAGATCCTCCTCTCCACCCTCTCCGAGTTGGGCATCTCCGGCGCGGCCCACGCTTGGATTGCGTCCTACCTGACAGGTCGCTCCTACCAGGTGGCGTGGCGAGAATCTGTCTCCTCACCACGCGCTCTCACCACTGGTGTCCCCCAGGGCTCTGTTCTAGGCCCTCTCCTATTCTCGCTATACACCAAGTCACTTGGCTCTGTCATAACCTCACATGGTCTCTCCTATCATTGCTATGCAGACGACACACAACTAATCTTCTCCTTTCCCCCTTCTGATGACCAGGTGGCGAATCGCATCTCTGCATGTCTGGCAGACATATCAGTGTGGATGACGGATCACCACCTCAAGCTGAACCTCGGCAAGACGGAGCTGCTCTTCCTCCCGGGGAAGGACTGCCCGTTCCATGATCTCGCCATCACGGTTGACAACTCCATTGTGTCCTCCTCCCAGAGCGCTAAGAACCTTGGTGTGATCCTGGACAACATCCTGTCGTTCTCAACCAACATCAAGGCGGTGACCCGTTCCTGTAGGTTCATGCTCTACAACATCCGCAGAGTACGACCCTGCCTCACACAGGAAGCGGCGCAGGTCCTAATCCAGGCACTTGTCATCTCCCGTCTGGACTACTGCAACTCGATGTTGGCTGGGCTCCCTGCCTGTGCCATTAAATCCCTTCAACTCATCCAGAACGCCGCAGCCCGTCTGGTGTTCAACCTTCCCAAGTTCTCTCACGTCACCCCGCTCCTCCGTTCTCTCCACTGGCTTCCAGTTGAAGCTCGCATCCGCTACAAGACCATGGTGCTTGCCTACGGAGCTGTGAGGGGAACGGCACCTCAGTACCTCCAGGCTCTGATCAGGCCCTACACCCAAACAAGGGCACTGCGTTCATCCACCTCTGGCCTGCTCGCCTCCCTACCACTGAGGAAGTACAGCTCCCGCTCAGCCCAGTCAAAACTGTTCGCTACTCTGGCCCCCCAATGGTGGAACAAACTCCCTCACGACGCCAGGACAGCGGAGTCAATCACCACCTTCCGGAAACACCTGAAACCCCACCTCTTTAAGGAATACCTAGGATAGGATAAGTATTCCCTCTCACCCCCCCTTTAAGATTTAGATGCACTATTGTAAAGTGACTGTTCCACTGGATGTCATAAGGTGAATGCACCAATTTGTAAGTCGCTCTGGATAAGAGCGTCTGCTAAATGACTTAAATGTAAAAATGTAAATGTTGATGTCCTTGATGATCTTTTTGGCCTTCCTGTGACATCAGGTGGTGTAGGTGTCCTGGAGGGCAGGTAGTTTGCCCCCGTGATGCGTTGTGCAGACCTTACTACCCTCTGAGAACCTTCCGGTTATGGGCGGAGCAGCTGCCGTACCAGGCAGTGATACAGCCCGACAGGATGCTCTTGATTGTGCATCTGTAAAAGTTTGTGAGTGTTTTCGGTGACAAGCCAAATTTCTTCAGCCTCCTGAGATTGAAGAGGCGCTGTTGCGCCTTCTTCACCACGCTGTCTGTGTGGGTGGACCATTTCAGTTTGTCCATGATGTGTACGCCAAGGAACTTAAAACTTTTCACCTTCTCCACTACTGTCCCATCAATGTGGATAGGGGGGTGCTCCCTCGGCTGTTTCCTGAAGTCCACGATCATCACTTTGTTTTGTTGATGTGGAGTGTGAGGTTATTTTTCTGACACCACACTCCGAGGGCCCTCACCTCCTCTCTGTAGGCTGTCTCATCGTTGTTGGTAATCAAATCAAATCAAATCAAATTTATTTATATAGCCCTTCGTACATCAGCTGATATCTCAAAGTGCTGTACAGAAACCCAGCCTAAAACCCCAAAAGCAAACAATGCAGGTGTAAAAGCACGGTGGCTAGGAAAAACTCCCTAGAAAGGCCAAAACCTAGGAAGAAACCTAGAGAGGAACCGGGCTATGTGGGGTGGCCAGTCCTCTTCTGGCTGTGCCGGGTAGAGATTATAACAGAACATGACCAAGATGTTCAAATGTCAAGCCTACCACTGTAGTGTCGTGTGCAAACTTGATGATTGAGTTAGAGTCGTGCATGGCCACGCAGTCATGGGTGAACAGGGAGTACAGGAGAGAGCCGAGAACGCACCCTTGTGGGGCCCCAGTGTTGAGGATCAGCGGGGTGGAGATGTTGTTTCCTACCCTCACCTCCTGGGGGCGGCCCATCAGAAAGTCCAGGACCCAGTTGCACAGGGTGGGGTCGAGATCCAGGGTCTCAAGCTTAATGATTAGTTTGGAGGGTACTATGGTGTTAAATGCTGAGTTTGAATCGATGAACAGCATTCTTACATAGCTATTCCTCTTGTCCAGATGGGTTAGGGCAGTGTACAGTGTGATTGCATCGTCTATGGGCCTATTGGGGCGGTAAGCAAATTGGAGTGGGTCTAAGGTGTCAGGTAGGGTGGAGGTCATAGGATCCTTGACTCTCAAAGCACTTCATGATGAAGGAAGTGAGTGCTACGGGGCGATAGTCATTTAGCTCAGTTACCTTAGCTTTCATGGGAACAGGAACAATGGTGGCCCTCTTGAAGCATGTGGGAACAGCATACTGGGATGCTGTCCGTAAACACACCAGCCAGCTGGTCTGCGCATGCTCTGAGGACCCGGCTAGGGATGCCATCTGGGCCGGCAGTCTTGCAAGGGTTAACACGTTTAAATATTTTACTCACATTGGCCGCGGTGAAGGAGAGCCCGCAGGTTTTGGTAGTGGGTGGTGTCAGTGTCACTGTATTGTCCTCAAAGCGAGCAAAGAAGTTGTTTAATTTGTCTGGGAGCAAGACGTCGGTATCCGCGACAGGGCTGGTTTTCTCTTTGTAATCCGTGATTGACTGTAAACCCTGCCACATACAGTTGACGTCGGAAGTTTACATACACTTAGGTTGGAGTCATTAAAACTACTTTTTCAACCACTACACAAATTTCTTGTTAACAAACTGTAGTTTTGGCAAGTCAGTTAGGACATCTACTTTGTGCATCCCACAAGTAATTTTTCCAACAATTGTTTTCAGACAGATTCTTTCACTTATAATTCACTGTATCACAATTCCAGTGGGTTAGACGTTTACACACACTAAGCTGACTGTGCCTTTAAACAGCTGGGAAAATTCCAGAAAATGATGTCATGGCTTTAGAAGTTTCTGACGGGCTAATTTACATCATTTGTGTCAATTGGAGGTGTACATGTGGATGTATTTCAAAGCCTGCCTTCAAAATCAGTGACTCTTTGCTTGATATCATGGGAAAATCAAAAGAAATCAGTGAAGACCTCAGAAAAAGAATTGTAGACCTCCACAAGTCTGGGTCATACTTGGGAGCAATTTCCAAATGCCGGAAGGTGCCACGTTCATTTGTACAAACAATAGTACCCAAGTATAAACACAATGGGACCATGCAGTCGTCATACCACTCAGGAAGGAGACGTGTTCTGTCTCCTAGAGATGAACTTACTTTGGTGCGAAAAGTGTAAATCAATCCCAGAACAACAGCAAAGGACCTTGTGAAGATGCTGGAGGAAACAGGTACAAAAGTATCAATATCCACAGTAAAACGAGTCCTAAATCGACATAACCTGAAAGGCCACTCAGCAAGGAAGAAGCCTCTGCTCCAAAACCGCCATAAAAAAGCCAGACTACGGTTTGCAACTGCAAATGGGGACAAAGATCGTACTTTTTGGAGAAATGTCCTCTGCTCTGATGAAACAAAAATAGAAGTTTTGACCATAAAGACCATCGTTGTGTTTGTAGTAAAAAGGGGGAGGCTTAAAAGCTGAAGAACACCATCCCAACCGTGAAGCACGGGGGTGGCAGCATCATGTTGTGGGGGTGCTTTGCTGCAGGAGGGATGACAATTTTGTGGATATACTGAAGCAACATCTCAAGACATCAGTCAGAAAGTTAAAGCTTGGTCGCAAATGGGTCTTCCAAATGGACATTGACCCCAAGCATACTTCCAAATTTGTGGCAAAATGGCATAAGGACAACAAAGTTAAGGTATTGGAGTGGCCATCACAATGTCCTGACCTCAATCTTATAGAAAATTTGTGGGCAGAACTGAAAAAGCATGTGCGAGCAAGGAGGCCTACGAACTTGACTCAGTTACACCAGCTCTGTCAGGAGGAATGGGCCAAAATTCACCCAACTTATTGTGGGAAGCTTGTGTAAGGCTACCCGAAACGTTTGACCCAAGTTCAACAATTTAAAGGCAATGCTACCAAATACTAATTGAGTGTATGTAAACTTCTGATCCACTGGGAATGTGATGAAAGGAATAAAAGCTGAAATAAGTCACTCTCACTACAATTATTCTGACATTTCACATTCTTAAAATAAAGTGGTGATCGTAACTGACCTAAGACAGGGAATTTTAACTAGCATTAAATGTCAGGAATTATGAAAACTGAGTTTAAATGTATGTAAAGGTGTATGTAAACTTCCGATTTCAACTGTACCTCTCGTGTCTGAGCCATTGAATTGCAACTCTACTTTGTCTCTATACTGACACTTAGCTTGTTTGATTGCCTTGCGAAGGAAATAGCTACACTGTTTGTATTCGGTCATGTTTCCAGTCACCTTGCCATGATTAAAAGCAGTGGTTCGCGTTTTCAGTTTTGAGCGAATGCTGCCATCACTCCATGGTTTCTGGTTGGGGAAGGTTTTAATAGTCGCCGTGGGTTCAACATCACTGATGCACTTGCTAATAAACTCGCTCACCGAATCAGCGTATACATCAATGTTGTTGTCTGAGGCTATCCGGAACATATCCCAGTCCATGTGATCGAAGCAATCTTGAAGCGTGGAATCAGATTAGTCGGACCAGCGTTGAACAGACCTGAGCACGGGTGTTTCCTGTTTTAGGTTCTGTCTATAGGCTGGGAGCAACAAGATGGAGTCATGGTCAGATTTGCCGAAATGAGGGCTAGGGAGGGCTTTGTATGAGTCGTGGAAGTTAGAGTAGCAATGATCCAGAATCTTGACAGCCTGTGTCGCGCATTCGATATGCTGACAAAATTTAGGGAGCCTTGTTTTCAGATTAGCTTTGTTAAAATCCCCAGCTACAATAAATGCAGCCTCAGGGTATATGGTTTCCAGTTTACATAGAGTCCAATGAAGTTCTTTCAGGGCCGTCGAGGTATCTGCTTGGGGGGGATTATACATGGCTGTGATTATAATCAAAGACAATTCTCTTGGTAGATAATTCGGTCGGCATTTGATTGTAAGGAATTCTAGGTCGGGTGAACAAAAGGACTTGAGTTCCTGTATGTTGTTATGATCACACCACGTCTCATTAATCATAAGGCATACACACCGCCCTTCTTCTTACCAGAGAGATGTTTGTTTCTGGCGGCGCGATGCGTGAAGAAACCGGGTGGCTGTACCGACTCCGATAGCGTGTCTCGAGTGAGCCATGTTTCCGTGAAACAAAGAACGTTACAGTCTCTGATGTCTCTCTGGAAGGCAACCCTTGCTCGGATTTCGTCTACCTTGTTGTCAAGAGACTGGACATTGGCTAGTAGTATACTCGGGAGCGGTGAGCGATGTGCCCGTCTACGGGGCCTGACCAGAAGACCGTTCCGTCTGCCCCTTCTGCGGCGTTGTTGTTTTGGGTCGCCGGCTGGGATCCGATCCATTGTCCTGGGTGGTAGACCAAACAGAGGATCCGCTTCGGGGAAGTCGTATTCCTGGTCGTAATGTTGATAAGTTGATGCTGCTCTTATATCCAGTAGTTCTTCCCGGCTGTATGTAATAAGACTTAAGATTTCCTGGGGTAACAGTGTAAGAAATAATACATTAATAAACCCGAAGCGAGGTGACCATCTCTGTCGGCTCCATTCTTTCATTCCTCAGGGCTGCTGTTTAGAATGTGAACACTGGGAAAAGCTGGTATACAAAGTCTGGTGTTCAGCTGGGCTCATGGTCAGGATTAAAACTAAAGCCCAAACCCTTTCCAGCTGACTATACATTCAGAAATGTAGCCCTCTCACACTAAGTCTGTATGAAGGCCATTAAAACACTAACTCCTGGGCTCCCGAGTGGTGCTGCGGTCTAAGGCACAGCATCTCAGTGTTAGAGGCGTAACTACAGACCCTGGTTTAATTCCAGGCTGTATCACAACCGGCCATGATTGAGAGTCCCATAGGGCGGCGCACAATTGGCCCAGTGTTGTCTGTGTTAGGGTTTGGCCCAGTGTTGTCTGTGTTAGGGTTTGGCCCAGTGTTGTCTGTGTTAGGGTTTGGCCCAGTGTTGTCTGTGTTAGGGTTTGGCCCAGTGTTGTCTGTGTTAGGGTTTGGCCCAGTGTTGTCTGTGTTAGGGTTTGGCCCAGTGTTGTCTGTGTTAGGGTTTGGCCCAGTGTTGTCTGTGTTAGGGTTTGGCCCAGTGTTGTCTGTGTTAGGGTTTGGCCCAGTGTTGTCTGTGTTAGGGTTTGGCTGGGGTTGGCCATCATTGTAAATAACTATTTAGTCTTAACTGATTTGCCTAGTTAAATAAAGGTAAAATTAAAATAAATCAACAAACATAACGACTGTTTAATAGCAATGTATGTGTTTATTCCACTTCCCATTCTCATTCTCTTTCTCTTTTACATCTAGCCATCCATTTCTCTACCACTCTATCCACGTCTCCCTTTTCCCATTCCCCTCTTAATGGCCAATCCATCTATTTCTCCCAACATCTCGTCCCTCCACACTGCCACTTTGAGGAATCCAACTGTGTGAGTGAGATAGGGAAGGAAAGAGAGGGAAAGAGGGAGAGAAATAGAGAAAGAGGGAGAGAAATAGAGAAAGGGGGAGAGGAGGGATTGGGGGTCTGTGCTTCGCTGAGACAGCAGAGTTGGTGGGATCTGACTGTGTGAGCAGATGTCTCTTTGTGTGTGTGTGTGTGTGTGTGTGTGTGTGTGTGTGTGTGTGTGTGTGTGTGTGTGTGTGTGTGTGTGTGTGTGTGTGTGTGTGTGTGTGTGTGTGTGTGTGTGTGTGTGTGTGTGTGTGGTGGAGGGACATTTTGTTAGTACCCACAATGTCAAATGCTATTTCTAAAGGGGTTTAGGGTTAAGGTTAGAAATGGTGTTAGGGTTAGAATTAGGTTTATGGTTAGGAGCTAGAGTTAGTTTTAGAGTTAGGGTTAAGAGCTAGCGTTAGGGTTAAGTTTTCAGGTTAGGGTTGAGGTTAGGGTAAGGGTTAAGGTAAGGGGTTAGGGAAAATAGGATTTTGAATAGGACTGAATTGTGTGTCCCCACAAGGTTAGTTATACAAGACTGTGTGTGTTGGCACGCACAAGTGTCCATGAACATCTCCCAATTAATATTAGCCAATTAAAACCACTGTACTGCTAGCCCACACAGAGGCTCATTAGAGGCGTGTGTGTATGTGTGTATGAGTGAGTGTGTGGGTGGGTGCATGTGACAGCAGGAACTAAATGCTGATGATGCTTTTCTTGTGTTCTCACACTGTCTCATGGATGAGAGGCTGCAGACTTTCTTCATCTGTCTTCATCAATTCTTTGAATAGAATAGGAGGAAGAGAGGAATTATTTTCTCAACACACTCATTAAGCTTTCTGTTGGATGTGGAACTAAATGTTTAGGAGTGCATGATTTTTAAACCCCAGCACGCACACAACTAACTACCATTCAGATGTCATTCAGGCCGACACCACTACAGTACACAGAACTCTAAGCCTGTATTGTGTGCCACTGAGCTGAAACAGGGGATCGGGCTTTATAATTATTTGCATGAATGATGAATTTTGTGGGTTTATATACAGGATTATAAACTGGGTGGTTTGATCCCTGAATGCTGATTGGCTGAAAGCCATGGTATATCGGACCATATACCACAGGTATGACAAAACATTTATTTTCACTGTTATAATTATGTTGGTAACCATTTTATAATAGCTATAAGGCACCTCGGGGGTTTGTGGTATATGGCCAATATACCATGGCTATGGGCTGTGTCCAGGCACGCCGCGTTGCGTCATCATAAGAAAAGTCCTTAGCCGTAGTATATTGGCCTTATACCACACCCCCTTGGGCCTTATTGATGAATTATAATTGGTGTGTTTTGTCATGTGTGAAAGGTACTTCTGATTTAATACTGCCCTCTGGTGTTCATGACGCAATATCCCTAGGCAACCTAAATAAAAGGTGATAAATCTGTTGATGTGCCCTTGAGCAAGGCTCTTAACCCTAATTGCTCCTGTAAGTTACTCTGGATAAGAGTGTCTGCTAAATGACTAGTTGGATGGTTCAAGTTGGATGTTTTGATGTTTGTGGGGCTGAAAGCTGCTTCAACGGTGAAAGCTACATGGGAACATGGCCAACCAAACACGCTCCCAGAGTTTCTGTCTCACGAGGCAGACCTTTCAGGGTCCATATGGCCCTTCATATGTAAATCTGTAGTGAAAGACTGACTACTTCAAAACCTTTCGAAGAGCATGTGACTGACTTACAGTGCCTTGCGAAAGTATTCGGCCCCCTTGAACTTTGCGACCTTTTGCCACATTTCAGGCTTCAAACATAAAGATATAAAACTGTATTTTTTTGTGAAGAATCAACAACAAGTGGGACACAATCATGAAGTGGAACGACATTTATTGGATATTTCAAACTTTTTTAACAAATCAAAAACTGAAAAATTGGGCGTGCAAAATTATTCAGCCCGCTTAAGTTATTACTTTGTAGCGCCACCTTTTGCTGTGATTACAGCTGTAAGTCGCTTGGGGTATGTCTCTATCAGTTTTGCACATCGAGAGACTGAATTTCTTCCCCATTCCTCCTTGCAAAACAGCTCGAGCTCAGTGAGGTTGGATGGAAAGCATTTGTGAACAGCAGTTTTCAGTTCTTTCCACAGATTCTCGATTGGATTCAGGTCTGGACTTTGACTTGGCCATTCTAACACCTGGATATGTTTATTTTTTAACCATTCCATTGTAGATTTTGCTTTATGTTTTGTATCATTGTCTTGTTGGAAGACAAATCTCCGTCCCAGTCTCAGGTCTTTTGCAGACTCCATCAGGTTTTCTTCCAGAATGGTCCTGTATTTGGCTCCATCCATCTTCCCATCAATTTTAACCATCTTCCCTGTCCCTGCTGAAGAAAAGCAGGCCCAAACCATGATGCTGCCACCACCATGTTTGACAGTGGGGATGGTGTGTTCAGGGTGATGTGCTGTGTTGCTTTTACGCCAAACATAACGTTTTGCATTGTTGCCAAAATGTTCAATTTTGGTTTCATCTGACCACAGCACCTTCTTCCACATGTTTGCTGTGTCTCCCAGGTGGCTTGTGGCAAACTTTAAACGACACTTTTTATGGATATCTTTAAGAAATGGCTTTCTTCTTGCCACTCTTCCATAAAGGCCAGATTTGTGCAATATATGACTGATTGTTGTCCTATGGACAGAGTCTCCCACCTCAGCTGTAGATCTCTGCAGTTCATCCAGAGTGAGCATGGGCCTCTTGGCTGCATCTCTGATCAGTCTTCTCCTTGTATGAGCTGAAAGTTTAGAGGGACGGCCAGGTCTTAGTAGATTTGCAGTGGTCTGATACTCCTTCCATTTCAATATTATCGCTTGCACAGTGCTCCTTGGGATGTTTAAAGCTTGGGAAATCTTTTTGTATCCAAATCCGGCTTTAAACTTCTTCACAACAGTATCTCGGGCCTGCCTGGTGTGTTCCTTGTTCTTCATGATGCTCTCTGCGCTTTTAACGGACCTCTGAGACTATCACAGTGCAGGTGCATTTATACGGAGACTTGATTACACACAGGTGGATTGTATTTATCATCATTAGTCATTTAGGTCAACATTGGATCATTCAGAGATCCTCACTGAACTTCTGGAGAGAGTTTGCTGCACTGAAAGTAAAGGGGCTGAATAGGAGAGAGAGAGAGAGAGAGAGAGAGAGAGAGAGAGAGAGAGAGAGAGTGTTGGTGACCACTGGCCAAGGTAAAGAAACTCAGTCAGCAATCATCAGGGAAAAAACTTTATCCATCTGTCCATTGTAATATAGTGACATTAAAGTATTTCAAACACACATGCAAGTGTGTAGTCTATTGTGCCAAAGAGAAGACATAAACAGAGAGGGAGGTACAGGAACAGACAGGGAGGACAGGAACAGACAGGGAAGACAGAAACAGACAGGGAGGACAGGAACAGACAGGGAGGACAGGAACAGACAGGGAAGACAGAAACAGACAGGGAGGACAGGAACAGACAGGGAGGACAGGAACAGACAGGGAGGACAGGAACAGACAGGGAAGACAGAAACAGACAGGGAGGACAGGAACAGACAGGGAGGACAGGAACAGAGAGGGAGGACAGGAACAGACAGGGAGGACAGGAACAGAGAGGGAGGACAGGAACAGACAGGGAGGACAGGAACAGACAGGGAGGACAGGAACAGACAGGGAGGACAGGAACAGAGAGGGAGGACAGGAACAGGCAGGGAGGACAGGAACAGAGAGGGAGGACAGGAACAGACAGGGAGGACAGGAACAGAGAGGGAGGACAGGAACAGACAGGGAGGACAGGAACAGACAGGGAGGACAGGAACAGACAGGGAGGACAGGAACAGACAGGGAGGACAGGAACAGAGAGGGAGGACAGGAACAGAGAGGGAGGACAGGAACAGACAGGGAGGACAGGAACAGACAGGGAGGACAGGAACAGACAGGGAGGACAGGAACAGAGAGGGAGGACAGGAAGAGAGAGGGAGGACAGGAACAGACAGGGAGAACAGGAACAGAGAGGGAGAACATGAACAGACAGGGAGGACAGGAACAGACAGGGAGGACAGGAACAGAGAGGGAGGATAGGAACAGAGAGGGAGGATAGGAACAGACAGGGAGGACAGGAACAGACAGGGAGGACAGGAACAGACAGGGAGGACAGGAACAGACAGGGAGGACAGGAACAGACAAGGAGGACAGGAACATAGAGGGAGGACAGGAACATAGAGGGGGGACAGGAACAGACAGGGAGGACAGGAACAGACAGGGAGGACAGGAACAGACAGGGAGGTACAGGAACAGAGAGGGAGGACAGGAACAGAGAGGGAGGACAGGAACAGAGAGGGGGACAGTAACAGAGAGGGGGACAGGAACAGACAAGAACAGAGAGGGGGACAGGAACAGACAGGTACAGAGAGGGGGACAGGAACAGACAGGAACAGAGGGGGACAGGAACAGACAGGTACAGAGAGGGGGACAGGAACAGACAGGAACAGACAGGAACAGACAGGAACAAAGAGGGGGACAGGAACAGACAGGAACAGACAGGAACAGAGAGGGGGACAGGAACAGACAGGAACAGAGAGGGGGACAGGAACAGACAGGAACAGACAGGAACAGACAGGAACAGAGAGGGGGACAGGAACAGACAGGAACAGAGAGGGGGACAGGAACAGACAGGAACAGACAGGAAAGAGAGGGGGACAGGAACAGACAGGAACAGAGAGGGGGACAGGAACAGACAGGAACAGACAGGAACAGACAGGAACAGAGAGGGGGACAAGAACAGACAGGAACAGACAGGAACAGAGAGGGGGACAGGAACAGACAGGAACAGACAGGAACAGAGAGGGGACAGGAACAGACAGGAACAGAGAGGGGGACAGGAACAGACAGGAACAGACAGGAACAGACAGGAACAGAGAGGGGGACAGGAACAGACAGGAACAGAGAGGGGGACAGGAACAGACAGGAACAGAGAGGGGGACAGGAACAGACAGGAACAGAGAGGGGGACAGGAACAGACAGGAACAGAGAGGGGGACAGGAACAGACAGGAACAGAGAGGGGGACAGGAACAGACAGGAACAGACAGGAACAGAGAGGGGGACAGGAACAGACAGGAACAGAGAGGGGGACAGGAACAGACAGGAACAGAGAGGGGGACAGGAACAGACAGGAACAGAGAGTGGGACAGGAACAGACAGGAACAGGAACAGAACAGAACAGGGGGACAGGAACAGACAGGAACAGAGAGGGGGACAGGAACAGACAGGAACAGAGAACAGGGGGACAGGAACAGACAGGAACAGGAACAGAGAGGGGGACAGGAACAGACAGAAACAGAGGGGGGACAGGAACAGACAGGAACAGAGAGGGGGACAGAAAGACAGGAACAGGAACAGAACAGACAGAACAGAGAGGGGGACAGGAACAGACAGGAACAGAGAGTGAGGACAGGAGAAGACAGGAAGAGAGAGGGAGGACAGGAACAGACAGGAACAGAGAGGCGGGACAGGAACAGACAGGAACAGAGAGTGAGGACAGAAACAGACAGGAAGAGAGAGGGGGACAGGAACAGACAGGAAGAGAGAGGGGGACAGGAACAGACAGGAACAGAGAGGGGGGACAGGAACAGACAGGAACAGAGAGTGAGAACAGGAACAGACAGGAACAGAGAGGGGGACAGGAACAGACAGGAACAGAGAGGGGGACAGGAACAGACAGGAACAGAGAGTGGGACAGGAACAGACAGGAACAGAGAGGGGAACAGAGAGGGGGACAGGAACAGACAGGAACAGAGAGGGGGACAGGAACAGAGAACAGGGGGACAGGAACAGACAGGAACAGAGAGGGGGACAGGAACAGACAGGAACAGAGAGGGGGACAGGAACAGAACAGAGGGGGACAGGAACAGACAGGAACAGAGAGGGGGACAGGAACAGAGAGGGGGACAGGAACAGAGAGGGGGGACAGGAACAGACAGGAACAGAGAGGGGGACAGGAACAGAGAGGGGGACAGGAACAGACAAGAACAGAGAGGGGGACAGGAACAGACAGGAACAGAGAGGGGGACAGGAACAGACAGGAACAGAGAGGGGGACAGGAACAGACAGGAACAGAGAGGGGGACAGGAACAGACAGGAACAGACAGGAACAGACAGGAACAGAGAGGGGGACAGGAACAGACAGGAACAGAGAGGGGGACAGGAACAGACAGGAACAGACAGGAACAGACAGGAACAGAGAGGGGGACAGGAACAGACAGGAACAGACAGGAACAGAGAGGGGGACAGGAACAGACAGGAACAGAGAGGGGGACAGGAACAGACAGGAACAGAGAGGGGGACAGGAACAGACAGGAACAGAGAGGAACAGAGAGGGGGGGACAGGAACAGACAGGAACAGACAGGAACAGAGAGGGGGACAGGAACACAGGAACAGAGAGGGGGACAGGAACAGACAGGAACAGAGAGGGGGACAGGAACAGACAGGAACAGACAGGAACAGACAGGAACAGACAGGAACAGACAGGAACAGAGAGGGGGACAGGAACAGACAGGAACAGACAGGAACAGAACAGAGGGGGACAGGAACAGACAGGAACAGAGAGGGGGACAGGAACACAGGAACAGAGAGGGGGACAGGAACAGACAGGAACAGAGAGGGGGACAGGAACAGACAGGAACAAAGAGGGGAACAGGAACAGACAGGAACAGAGAGGGGGACAGAAACAGACAGGAACAGAGAGGGGGACAGGAACAGACAGGAACAGAGAGGGGGACAGGAACAGACAGGAACAGAGAGGGGGACAGGAACAGACAGGAACAAAGAACAGGAACAGGAACAGACAGGAACAGAGAGGGGGACAGAAACAGACAGGAACAGAGAGGGGGACAGGAACAGACAGGAACAGAGAGGGGGACAGGAACAGACAGGAACAGAGAGGGGGACAGAAACAGACAGGAACAGAGAGGGGGACAGGAACAGACAGGAACAAAGAGGGGAAAGGAACAGACAGGAACAGAGAGGGGGACAGAAACAGACAGGAACAGAGAGGGGGACAGGAACAGACAGGAACAGACAGGGACAGAAACAGACAGGAACAGACAGGAACAGAGAGGGGGACAGAAACAGACAGAAACAGACAGGAACAGAGAGGGGGACAGGAACAGACAGGAACAGAGAGGGGGACAGGAACACAGGAACAGAGAGGGGGACAGGAACAGACAGGAACAGAGAGGGGGACAGGAACAGACAGGAACAGAGAGGGGGACAGGAACAGACAGGAACAAAGAGGGGAACAGGAACAGACAGGAACAGAGAGGGGGACAGAAACAGACAGGAACAGAGAGGGGGACAGGAACAGACAGGAACAGAGAGGGGGACAGGAACAGACAGGAACAGAGAGGGGGACAGGAACAGACAGGAACAGAGAGGGGGACAGGAACAGTCAGGAACAGAGAGGGGGACAGGAGAAGACAGGAAGAGAGAGGGGGGAGGACAGGAACAGACAGGTACAGAGAGGGGGACAGGAACAGACAGGAACAGAGAGGGGGACAGGAACAGACAGGAACAGAGAGGGGGACAGGAACAGACAGGAACAGAGAGGGGACAGGAACAGACAGGAACAGAGAGGGGGACAGGAACAGACAGGAACAGAGAGGGGGACAGAAACAGACAGGAACAGAGAGGGGGACAGGAACAGACAGGAACAGAGAGGGGGACAGGAACACAGGAACAGAGAGGGGGACAGGAACAGACAGGAACAGAGAGGGGGACAGGAACAGACAGGAACAGAGAGGGGGACAGGAACAGACAGGAACAGAGAGTGAGGACAGGAGAAGACAGGAAGAGAGAGGGAGGACAGGAACAGACAGGAACAGAGAGGGGGACAGGAACAGACAGGAACAGAGAGGGGGACAGGAACACAGGAACAGAGAGGGGGACAGGAACACAGGAACAGAGAGGGGGACAGAAACAGACAGGAACAGAGAGGGGGACAGGAACACAGGAACAGAGAGGGGGACAGGAACAGACAGGAACAGAGAGGGGGACAGGAACAGACAGGAACAGACAGGAACAGAGAGGGGGACAGGAACAGACAGGAACAGAGAGGGGGACAGGAACAGACAGGAACAAAGAGGGGAACAGGAACAGACAGGAACAGAGAGGGGGACAGAAACAGACAGGAACAGAGAGGGGGACAGGAACAGACAGGAACAGAGAGGGGGACAGGAACAGACAGGAACAGAGAGGGGGACAGGAACAGACAGGAACAGAGAGGGGGACAGGAACAGACAGGAACAGAGAACAGGGGGGGACAGGAACAGACAGGAACAGAACAGAGAGGGGGGGGACAGGAACAGACAGGAACAGAGAGGGAACAGACAGGAACAGACAGGAACAGAGAGGAGGACAGGAACAGACAGGAACAGACAGGAACGGAGAGGGGGACAGGAACAGACAGGAACAGACAGGAACAGACAGGAACAGACAGGAACAGAGAGGGGGACAGGAACAGACAGGAACAGACAGGAACAGAGAGGGGGACAGGAACAGACAGGTACAGAGAGGGGGACAGGAACAGACAGGAACAGAGAGGGGGACAGGAACAGACAGGAACAGAGAGGGGGACAGGAACAGACAGGAACAGACAGGAACAGAGAGGGGGACAGGAACAGACAGGAACAGACAGGAACAGAGAGGGGGACAGGAACACAGGAACAGAGAGGGGGACAGGAACAGACAGGAACAGAGAGGGGGACAGGAACAGACAGGAACAGACAGGAACAGAGAGGGGGACAGGAACAGACAGGAACAGAGAGGGGGACAGGAACAGACAGGAACAGACAGGAAAGAGAGGGGACAGGAACAGACAGGAACAAAGAGGGGAACAGGAACAGACAGGAACAGAGAGGGGGACAGGAACAGACAGGAACAGAGAGGGGGGACAGGAACAGACAGGAACAGACAGGAAAGAGAGGGGGACAGGAACAGACAGGAACAAAGAGGGGAACAGGAACAGACAGGAACAGAGAGGGGGACAGGAACAGACAGGAACAAAGAGGGGAACAGGAACAGACAGGAACAGAGAGGGGGACAGAAACAGACAGGAACAAAGAGGGGAACAGGAACAGACAGGAACAGAGAGGGGGACAGGAACAGAGAGGGGGACAGGAACAGACAGGAACAGAGAGGGGGACAGGAACAGAGAGGGGGACAGGAACAGACAGGAACAGAGAGGGGGACAGGAACAGACAGGAACAGAGAGTGAGGACAGGAACAGACAGGAACAGACAGGAACAGAGAGGGGGACAGGAACAGACAGGAACAGAGAGGGGGACAGGAACAGACAGGAACAGAGAGTGAGGACAGGAACAGACAGGAACAAAGAGGAACAGACAGGAACAGAGAGGGGGACAGGAACAGACAGGAACAGAGAGGGGGACAGGAACAGACAGGAACAGAGAGGGGGACAGGAACAGACAGGAACAGAGAGGGGGACAGGAACAGACAGGAACAGAGAGGGGGGACAGGAACAGACAGGAACAGAGAGTGAGGACAGGAACAGACAGGAACAGAGAGGGGGACAGGAACAGACAGGAACAGAGAGGGGGACAGGAACAGACAGGAACAGACAGGAACAGAGAGGGGGACAGGAACAGACAGGAACAGAGAGGGGGACAGGAACAGACAGGAACAGAGAGGGGGACAGGAACAAAAACGGAGGACAGGCTGAAGTAAGTAACGTTCTCAGAATGGTAGTTCATTACACCTGACCTTCACACTGACCAACAGAGAATACAGCAGCAGGACTACTGCTCTGACACCACCACCGGGCCAGTATGCACACACACACACACACACACACACACACACACACACACACACACACACACACACACACACACACACACACACACACACACACACACACACACACACACACACACACACACACACACACACACACACACACTCGCTCTCTTGAAGAAATGTTCCTGCTGTTATGTTATTGTCCCCATAGACCCTGCCTGCTCCTACAACACACACACACACACAAACAGACACACTCGCTCTCTTGAAGAAATGTTCCTGCTGTTATGTTATTGTCCCCATAGACCCTGCCTGCTCCTACAACACACACACACACACACAAAACAGACACACAAACAGACACACTCACTCTCTTGAAGAAATGTTCCTGCTGTTATGTTATTGTCCCCACAGACCCTGCCTGCTCCTACAACACACACACACACAAACACACACACTCGCTCTCTTGAAGAAATGTTCCTGCTGTTATGTTATTGTCCCCACAAACCCTGCCTGCTCCTACAACACACACACACACACACAAACACACACACTCGCTCTCTTGAAGAAATGTTCCTGCTGTTATGTTATTGTCCCCACAGACCCTGCCTGCTCCTACAACACACACACACACACACAAACAGACACACTCGCTCTCTTGAAGAAATGTTCCTGCTGTTATGTTATTGTCCCCACAAACCCTGCCTGCTCCTACAACACACACACACACACACACACAAACACACACACTCGCTCTCTTGAAGAAATGTTCCTGCTGTTATGTTATTGTCCCCACAAACCCTGCCTGCTCCTACAACACACACACACACACACACAAACAGACACACTCGCTCTCTTGAAGAAATGTTCCTGCTGTTATGTTATTGTCCCCACAAACCCTGCCTGCTCCTACAACACACACACACACACACAAACACACACACTCGCTCTCTTGAAGAAATGTTCCTGCTGTTATGTTATTGTCCCCACAGACCCTGCCTGCTCCTACAACACACACACACACACACAAACAGACACACTCGCTCTCTTGAAGAAATGTTCCTGCTGTTATGTTATTGTCCCCACAAACCCTGCCTGCTCCTACAACACACACACACACACACACACAAACACACACACTCGCTCTCTTGAAGAAATGTTCCTGCTAATATATAATATAATAATATATATAATATATATGCCATTTAGCTGTTATGTTATTGTCCCCACAAACCCTGCCTGCTCCTACAACACACACACACACACTCGCTCTCTTGAAGAAATGTTCCTGCTGTTATGTTATTGTCCCCATATACCCTGCCTGCTCCTACAACACACACACACACACACACAAACAGACACACTCGCTCTCTTGAAGAAATGTTCCTGCTGTTATGTTATTGTCCCCATAGACCCTGCCTGCTCCTACAACACACACACACACACACACAAAAACAGACACACTCGCTCTCTTGAAGAAATGTTCCTGCTGTTATGTTATTGTCCCCATAGACCCTGCCTGCTCCTACAACACACACACACACAAACAGACACACTCGCTCTCTTGAAGAAATGTTCCTGCTGTTATGTTATTGTCCCCATAGACCCTGCCTGCTCCTACAACACACACACACACACACACACACACACACACACACACACACACACACACACACACACACACACACACACACACACACACACACACACACACACAACAAACAGACACACTCGCTCTTTTGAAGAAATGTTCCTGCTGTTATGTTATTGTCCCCATAGACCCTGCCTGCTCCTACAACACACACACACACACAGCTTCCGTCTATTCTCTTCCCTATAGAGAGGGGAAGTGGAGTGGAGCAGACCCACAGAGAGAGAGATACAGAGCAGAGAGTAAATGCAACCCATATTTTTTGTTGTACTTTAACTATTTGCCCATCATTACAACACTGTATATAGACATAATATGACATTTGAAATGTGTATTATATTTGAACATTTGTGATTGTAATGTTTACAGTTCATGTTTAATAGTTCATTTCACTTGCTTTGGCAATGTAAACATGTGTTTCCCATGCTAATAAAGCCCCTTAAAATGTAATGAATTACAGAGCCAGTCTGGGAAAGTCTTTCTGGAGTTTGTCTCTTTACAAAGACCCCTGACTGCCTCAAAACATCTCTGTCTCTTCTCTCTCTCTTTCTCTGTCTCTCTCTTTCCCTGTCTCTCTCTCTCTTGGTATCACTCTCACTCTTTCTCTCTCATTTGTTTATTGACTGTATGTTCAGGCTATTCCCTCTACAGTTGAATACAAAGAGGCACTTCATGCTGAGCACCTTCAATCCTCTGGGAATGCTCTAGAAGTTGTTGGTGTACATTAACCATGACACCTATCTCTCTTACCTTGGGCCATTACAGAGGTAGGATCTTAATTTGTGCCAGTTTGCTACAGAAGGAAAATAATCCTGCAGCAACAGGAAATGTGAATTATTATGTGGATTATAATTAATGGATTTTTTTTTAAATGACAAAGCCTTTTTAAACCTTGAATATACTACAAGTTTTCATTTCCTGCCGTGCAGGAAAATTCTCAGCAACACAAGAGTGATGAAATGAAGATCTTACATCTGTAGTTTGAGCAAAACGCATCCCGCAAACAAAAGCTCAGTTAGCAGTACAAATGTATGTTATAGTATACAGTTGGTCCTACCTTTGGCCATTTGGGGTTGAGCAGGCGGGCTTTGAGGGCGTCGTCCAGGGCAGTCTGGTACTGTCCAAGGCGGAGATGGGCCGCTGAGCGGTTACTGTACAGGATGCAGTTCTGAGGGTCTGCAGATAGGGCCTTCCCATAGAGCTGCACCGCCTGGCTGTACTGCCCCCGCTGGCACGCCTGGTTACTGCAACGCACTGCTTCCAAAAACTCTGTCTTAGAAAGGATAGGAGGCCCAGGAGGGATGGAGGGAGCGATGGAGGGATGAGGGTCTGTCTTACGGAGAGAGGGAGGGATGGAGGGATGAGGGTCTGTCTTGCAGAGAGTGGGAGGGATGGGGGGAGCAGAGGTAGAGGATGAAGAGGAGGAAGAGGGAGGGTTGGTGCTTCGGCCAGAAGAGCGAGGGCCAAAGAGAGAGAACTAAAGAGGAGAAGAGAGAGGGGGATGGGAGGAAGAAAATAAATGTCGGTAGGAGTGGTCAGTTATATTTTAATTCAATCAAATACCTTTTTCTCAACATTACAGTAATTTGACAGTCAAGTTGTGTCATCATTCCCTAAAGAGGACCATGCTGATGTACAGCTGACTTTCTAATCTGTTCCACCAAAACATCAAAGCAATATTTATATCTGCATTTTATTTAGTGTCTGCGAGTGTGTTTGTGAGTGTGAGTGCGTGTGTGTGTAATGTGCACGTTGAGGTTAACTCTCTGCTTCCTTCCCTGATCTGCTGCTACCAAATTTGTCTTTTCAGAATTACTTACATCAAGGCTGTCATTATCTCTCTCTCACACACACACACACACACACACACACACACACACACACACACACACACACACACACACACACACACACACACACACACACACACACACACACACACACACACACACACACACACACACACACACACACACACACACACACACATGTTCCCTGGAGTCCCAGTGGCATTCTCTGTCCAAACAGAGAGCAAACTGGAGCACTAACTCACACAGTAGAAAGTTTTCACTGAGAGAAGAATGAGAGAGAGACAGGGAGAGCTAGAGAGAGAACGCAAGAGAGAGTGAGAGAGGGGAGAGGGAGAGGGGGGAGAGAGAGGGAGAGAGAGAGAGGGGGAGTCAGGAGAAGAGGAGAGAACAGCTGATTTTCAGCCTGTGCATATAGCTGGGTATATATGAGTCAGTCTCACTCACTCAATCTCTTTCTTTCTGTGTCACTCTCACTCTCTCTCACTCTCACACAAACACAGATGGAGGCTTGCAGGAAAATGAGCCATTGTCAAAGTGGAGCAGCAGTTGAAACAGTTGTGTTGTAAAAGTACAGGAACACCGTCTTCACACACACACACACACACACACACACACACACACACACACACACACACACACACACACACACACACACACACACACACACACACACACACACACACACACACACACACACACACACACACACACACACACACACACACACACACACACACACACACACCACTTCATTGTCACTTCCTTCCTCCTCCCAGCCCAGGTCAGCAGGGAGACACATTCTTGAAAGAATGAAACCAGGGACCTCCTCTGACAGAGAGAGAGAGAAAGATATATATATATATAGAGAGAGAGAGAGAGAAAGAGAGAAACATATATATCAACGAATTGGCGCGGGCACTAGAAAAGTCTGCAGCACCCGGCCTCCCCCTGCTAGAATCCGAAGTCAAATGTCTGCTGTTTGCTGATGATCTGGTGCTTCTGTCACCATCCAAGGAGGGCCTACAGCAACACCTAGATCTTATGCACAGATTCTGTCAGACCTGGGCCCTGACAGTAAATCTCAGTAAGACCAAAATAATGGTGTTCCAAAAAAGGTCCAGTCACCAGGACCACAAATACAAATTCCATCTAGACACTGTCTCCCTAGAGCACACAAAAAAACTATACATACCTTGGCCTAAACATCAGCGCCACAGGTAACTTCCACAAAGCTGTGAACGATCTGAGAGACAAGGCAAGAAGGGCATTCTATGCCATCAAAAGAAACATAAATTTCAACATACCAATTAGGATTTGGCTAAAAATACTTGAATCAGTCATAGAGCCCATTGCCCTTTATGGTTGTGAGGTCTGGGGTCCGCTCACCAAATGGGACAAACACCAAATTGAGACTCTGCACGTAGAATTCTGCAAAAATATCCTTCGTGTACAACGTAAAACACCAAATAATGCATGCAGAGCAGAATTAGGCCGATACCCACTAATTATCAAAATCCAGAAAAGAGCCATTAAATTCTACAACCACCTAAAAGGAAGCGATTCACAAACCTTCCATAACAAAGCCATCACCTACAGAGAGATGAACCTGGAGAAGAGTCCCCTAAGCAAGCTGGTCATGGGGCTCTGTTCACAAACACAAACACTACAGAGCCCCAGGACAACAGCACAATTAGACCCAACCAAATCATGAGAAAACAAAAAGATAATTACTTAACACATTGGAAAGAATTAACAAAAAAAACAGAGCAAACTAGAATGCTATTTGGCCCTACACAGAGAGAACACAGTGGCAGAATACCTGACCACTGTGACTGACCCAAAATTAAGGAAAGCTTTGACTATGTAGAGACTCAGTGAGCATAGCCTTGCTATTGAGAAAGGCCGCCGTAGGCGGACATGGCTCTCAAGAGAAGACAGGCTATGTGCTCACTGCCCACAAAATGAGGTGGAAACTGAGCTGCACTTCCTAACCTCCTGCCCAAAGTATGACCATATTAGAGATACATATTTCCCTCAGATTACACAGATCCACAAAGAATTCGAAAACCAATCCAATTTTGAAAAACTCCCATATCTACTGGGTGAAATTCCACAGTGTGCCATCACAGCAGCAAGATTTGTGACCCGTTGCCACGAGAAAAGGGCAACCAGTGAAGAACAAACACCATTGTAAATACAACCCATATTTATGCTTATTTATTTTATCTTGTGTCCTTTAACTATTTGTACATTGTATATATATATATATAATATGACATTTGTAATGTCTTTACTGTTTTGAAACTGTTGTATGTGTAATGTTTACTGTTAATTTTTGTTGTTTTTCACTTTATATATTCACTTTGTATGTTGTCTACCTCACTTGCTTTGGCAATGTTAACACATGTTTCCCATGCCAATAAAGCCCTTGAATTGAATTGAATTGAGAGAGGAGAGAGAGAGAGAGAGAGACAGAGAGAGAGAGACAGAGAGAGAGAGAGAGAGAGAGAGAGAGAGAGAGAGAGAGAGAGAGAGAGAGAGAGAGAGAGAGAGAGAGAGAGAGAGAGAGAGAGAGAGAGAGAGAGAGAGAGAGAGAGAGAGAGAGAGAGAGAGAGAGAGAGAGAGAGAGACAGAGAGAGAGAGAGAGACAGAGAGAGAGAGACAGAGAGAGAGAGACAGAGAGACAGAGACAGAGAGAGAGAGAGAGAGAGAGAGAGAGAGAGAGAGAGAGAGAGAGAGAGAGAGAGAGAGAGAGAGAGAGAGAGAGACTAAAGGGGCAAAAACCCTGTTCTGTTTGTCACCTATGTAAAAGCTAATGTTACATACATTTGGATCTTGTCTTATCTTATTATTATTGTAATACTGTAATATGGCATATTCCACTAAATTGCTATAAAAAGCGCGGTATGGGCTAGGCTACAATACTACTGAATAGCTAAGCAACTTGGGCATAACATCAAACGGATCATCAAAGCACTTTGGCTGAAATTGATAGGTTAGTTAGTTACTAGCCCGCCTATAGCATACTATTGCAGTTAGCTAGATCTATAGCCTAAATGCTATGTCCTGTCAGAAAAACTAGCCTCATTTTCTTTGTTCGCCATTGGGTTATTTACCCTTTCTTTCTTCGGTCGATGCTTCTCCATCCTGTTCTAGCTTTATACACAGCGGCAGCAACTTCAAACTTTCATCCCATGGCAGTTCGCTTCCCAAACAGCCACAGAAACGCTGCGCTCTCCTACAACAATGTTTTCATGGACCTCAGAAAAATGAACAACAAGCGATATTCCACTTAACCGGCCGCGAACTAACTCAAATTATTTCCCAGAAAGTGCGCCATGTTAAATCCGTTTTTCCCCGAGTAACGGAATTTGTGGCGGGTGGAGGCGGGTCTCGGCAGCCTCGAGCTCCACGGATGCATCTCCAGTCGGTCTCCAGGTCTCAATTACCCGTGGTGACATCAGAGAGGGGTTGAGTTACCTAGCAGTTATTCATTCCTGTTGTAAGTATTGTTTCTACAGAATTTTAGTAATAGATCGTTACTTACTGCAGAGCTCTTCATAAATAAACAAGCCATACGCTTCATATTAAAGTAGGTTACACAATTTCCTTGAATCAAAGGTGAAACAAAATGAAAAATAATTATAGAACAGACGATACAAACACCATCCCTTTGCCTTTCGTGAACGTATTCTAAATTTCCGGTTTACATAATAATAACCTAACACTTTGGTGTCTTTGATATAGTGTAGTTTAATGAGTCATCAAATTGACAGCATTGTAAAGACAACAGTAAGAAATAGCATACAGGCTCTGTCAAAGTGTTTATTTAAAAAAACAATGTTTTATTTTATTGAACCTTTATTTAACCAGTCAAGTCAGTTAAGCGGTAATTCGTATTTACAATGACGGCCAACACCGGTCGAACTTGAACGACGCTGGGCCAATTGTGCGCCGCTCTATGGGACTCCCAATCACCGCAGGTTGTGATACAGTCTGGATTATTAGAGTAAACAAAATAATGAATAAAAATATTAAATGAAAACGCTGTTTGTCTTTGATAATGATATGTGTTTCTATACAAGTAACTTATATGTACAATTTGCAGTAAGATAAAGTATTAAATGAATGCTGAGCATAGACAGTAGTTAAAAATAAAAAATGACACTATAGTACAGTAGCTTAGATATTTACATTCAGGACTAGAAACAGAGTTTTTCCTTTACAGCAGTAAGGCCCTGATACACATATCACTATTTACAACTGCTATTAGTAGATTATCCCTCCAACAACAACAAAAGCATGCACTTGTCTTTTTTCCTACTTGCACTGAGTTTGCTGATGTGGATGTCTCACCTAGCTATCTTAAAGTGAATGACCTAACTATAAGCAGCTCTGGAGTCATCTGGATTTACAATTACTCAACTGTCAATTACAAAAATAAATAGTATCTATATCCCATAGGGGAGGAAATGGGATGGCTAAATAGATCAGGCAACATTGCATCACATTGGCACTGCATCTTCTACTAAAGCACATTGACTGTGCTTCCTGGTCATCCTGATGCAGAGTTTGTGTAGTCTGCGTTTGGCCCATCTAGATTTGGGCCTCCTGCCGTTGTGGCCAGCGGCCTGTAGATGGCGCCACTCCTCCATGCCTCCACCATTGATCTTTTGCTGCTCCAGCTGAGCAGAAGAGGGTTTGACCAGAGAAGCCGATCAGCTGTAGATAAGGAGGTAGACTGTTACAAACTCATTTGTGTGTGTGTGTGTGTGTGTGTGTGTGTGTGTGTGTGTGTGTGTGTGTGTGTGTGTGTGTGTGTGTGTGTGTGTGTGTGTGTGTGTGTGTGTGTGTGTGTGTGTGTGTGTGTGTGTGTGTGTGTGTGTGTGTGTGTGTGTGTGTGTGTGTGTGTGTGTGTGTGTGTGTGTGAGAGAGAGCGTGCACCCTTGTGTGCACGTGTGGCAGTGCGTGTGTGTGTCTGTGATGTGTACTGTACTGACCTTGTCCCCTGTGTGCAGACCTGTGGCTGTAATGTGAAGCAGGACAGAGAGATGTACTTCAACAGGATAGTCTGAACCCCAGATATCTCCTTCTGCTGAACCAGAACCTCAGACAGTCTAGAGGAGAGGAGAGGAGAGGAGAGGAGAGGAGAGGAGAGGAGAGGAGAGGAGAGGAGAGGAGAGGAGAGGAGAGGAGAGGAGAGGAGAGGAGAGGAGAGGAGAGGAGAGGAGAGGAGAGGAGAGGAGAGGAGAGGAGAGGAGAGGAGGACATATTGGGGTGAGTGTCAGACACACACGTGAGCACACAATCTTACTGCTGCCAAAAAGTCCTACTTCTGTATTTTATCAAACATTTGATTTAAACATTAAGCAACAACTGCTAACACAACTAGTAGGGCTGTCCTTGACTGTCTGACCCTATGCACACAATTTGTTTTACACACCTAACAAATATACCCGTAAAGGATGGTCACCGAAGGTGATTTGACTCATAATTTCATTAATTCATTCACAAAATGACATACAGACATCTGTATGTCACAGACCACTTGGTTGCACTGATCTGGTTGTCCAAGCCATTACATATTATATTATTCTGTAATAATGACCTGCTGGTACAGTTACAGTGGAAGAGGGTCCTGGGTTCTGGGTTGAGGAGGCTGTATCTCTTCTGGTGAGCAGGGATCTTAAACCTGCAGTCATCCAGGTCTCTGTATACATCACACACATATACATGCTGCTTCCCTACACAGACAGGAAACACAATGAAATGTAATTGAGCTCATGGTCAAGTCCACTTAAAAGGCATTATCAAAAGTAGATGCACATAGAAACAGGCAGAAAGAGACAGAAAACCAGACAATATTTTATTTCACCTACCTGTGCTTGCTGCGTCCTGGTTAGACTTAGGCAGAGTCAGGCCAGTATGGTGGGTGGGTTCAGCTGGCGAGGCCAAAGCCAATGCTGGGCCCGAGGCTGAGGTTTCTAGTCCCGAGGTGCTACTCTGGGTCCCTATAGCAGTAGCAGTGCCAGTGGTGAAGGTGGGGGAAGTATTGGCAACCATATTGTCCTCTCCAGGGTAAGGGTGGATGACAGGCGAGCCAGAGGCTGGTGTTCCACTCTGACCCCCTGGGGTGAGGTCTGCTGGGGCAGCACTGGAAGGAGTGGTGGGGGTGGATGTGGAGGGAGGGGTGGAGGGAGAGGTGGGGGTGGAGGTGGAGGTGGAGGGAGAGGTGGAGGTGGAGGGAGGGGTGGAGGGAGGGGTGGGGGTGGAGGGAGAGGTGGAGGGAGAGGTGGGGGTGGAGGTGGAGGGAGAGGTGGGGGTGGAGGTGGAGGGAGAGGTGGAAGTGGCAATGTAGGGAAAGGTGGTGGGAGATGTGGAGATGGAGGTAGAGATGGTGGAGGAAGAGATGGGGGTAGAGGAGGTGGAGATGGAGGTGGTGGGAGATGTGGAGATGGAGGTAGAGATGGTGGAGGAAGAGATGGAGGTAGAGGAGGTGGAGATGGAGGTGGTGGGAGATGTGGAGATGGAGGTAGAGATGGTGGAGGAAGAGATGGGGGTAGAGGAGGTGGAGATGGAGGTGGTGGGAGATGTGGAGAGGGAGATAGAGGAGGTAGAGATGGAGGTGGTAGAGTTGGAAGAGGAGGAGGAGGTGGTAGAGTTGGAGGGGGAGGTGGAAGTGGGGGTGGAGGAGGAGGTGGTAGAGTTGGAAGTGGAGGAGGAGGTGGTAGAGTTGGAGGAGGAGGTGGAAGTGGGGGTGGAGATGGTAGTGGAGGAGGAGGTGGTAGAGTTGGAGGGGGAGGTGGAAGTGGGGGTGGAGATGGTAGTGGTGGTATTGTCAGCCATGTCATCCTCCTCTAAGTCAGAGTCTGGCTGGGTGGAGTTGTAGAAGGTGGGAGGATGGACCACAGCATACAGAGACATCTCATACTGTTGACACCTGTCACAGAGAGGAATGAGGTAGGATCAGCCTCTATTCCATTTTACATTGCATGTTACATTAAACACTTCATGAACAAACATAAGTGAGGGAGGGATCGTCACTCACATGCCAAACCAGTTCCTCTCAGAGCACTGTAGTCTGTGGGAGAACTCAAAGCAGTGCATCTTCAGCAGGTTGAAGAAGACGTATCCCACTGTGTCTGAAATACTGTCCTCAGCCCCCAGCAAACACTGGTGAAACCTATACACAACAACACAATGGTAATACAATGTTAATGCAACCTAAACACAACATCAATACAACACTACACAGAGGTTAGCCGGAACTGAATCAGTAATGTATAATGTTAAAGGTCCTGTGTAGCTCAGTTGGTAGAGCATGGCGCTTGTAACGCCAGGGTAGTGGGTTCGATCCCCTGGACCACCCATATGTAGAATGTATGCACACATGACTGTAAGTCGCTTTGGATAAAAGCGTCTGCTAAATGGCATATATTATTATTATTATTATATTAAGGGAAAGGCAGAATCTTCCTCATGAGAGTCACAGTCTCATAGACAGAGTTAGTTTGTGACAGGCAGCCTACCTGTTATCACAGTGGCAGTGGGAAAGGGTGAAAATGTTTGTGTTGAAAACTCCATAGTTGGTCTCGAACGACAGGATGGTGTCCTGACATTGATCATGCTCCCTGCAGCAACTGTCTGTCTCTGCAAACACACCTGTCACAGGTAGGAGTGGTAGGAGAGGTTCAGCAACAACAACAAGAGACCAGGTTAGGCCTATTTGATATATTGTGACGGGAAACAGAGGCATTACTAAAGTAGGGCCCTATAAAATCAGTTACATTTTGTCTGATTCCATATTTTGTTTCCCCAAATTCCGTTTCATTTTACCCAGATTTCTGTTTCACCCTGTTTTTTAAGGTTTTCGCTCTGAAAATCACACTTTTTTAAACCTGAAAAACAACTCAATTGGATGTTCTAATCCACAACAATACTTAACCCACATCAGGAGACCACTTTTCAGGTCTAAAAATAAATACAAATAGATGCAACTAACCTTTAATTCCGGTGCACGCCTAGCAAGAAGATGTTAGCGGTGTAGCTCACACAATCAATCAATCGTTTATAAAGCCCTTTTAACATCTGCAGTTGTCACAAAGTGCTTATACAGAAACCCAGCCTAAAATCCAGAAGAGCCAGCAATGCAGATGTATATAGAAGCACTCTACCATCACTGTCCGTGTTTGCAAAATAAATACCGACTGGATTGATGCAAATAATGAAATCATTCTGCCAGGTAAGCATAGACTACTTTGTAGTTAACATTTAAATGAGAAGGTTTTTGGGAAAGCATTTCCATCTACCAACTTCATCGCTAACGGCTGCACAAAGTAGTAGACGCTTTATGTGTTAATTCATTTAGATGATTCCCTACTAAGGACAATACATTTTTGAATATGTTTGAATTACATTTTAATATCTGGAGTCCATAATTCTGTCTGCGTTCTCCGCATCGCGGATTTTATAGAGCCCTACAAATGGGCACATGAATCATCATCATCAATTACATTCTGCTTAATACCCCATACAATTACAAATGAGAAAATATTATCAAAAGGAGAACCACATCTTAGTCTGGAACACAGTTACAGATACAACACCGACCACCTACCTAAATCGTCATAGGCCGCCGCCTTGTTCCCTGAGCCGCACCAAAGCGTTCCCGGCACGATGAGACCACGTTTTACTCGCCGATGGGTTTGCGTCTCATCCCTGGAACTGTCACCACCGTCTCCAAGAGGATTCAGGATCGCTATATCATCAATAACGCTCAGTGCGTGCCTCTTACGCCTTGTCTCTCTATGTTCCTCAGAGGCATCTCCAACGGCTTCGCGCTGGGTGACGGTTGGAGAGCTAACAGGAGCGCAGTAGCTTTCAAGTTCAGACTGCGCACTGACATCAACACGTTCACAAGGGCGGTCAGAGAACTCTCCTGTGGTGTTCTTCTCCCGACACACAGACATGTAGCTGTCTGTAACGGCCGTGTCGTCACTCACTGCGCAGTTGACCAGTCTATTCTCCACCGACCATACACTGTGGTAGAGATGTAGGGATGTGGAGGAGGCGTCGTGAGTTTCGCTGTGGTGTCGGAGAAAGCTGAGATGGGTCTCACCTTTCGACGTGACTTTAGTCCAGAAACAGAAATCCCTCGGGTCAGCAGCAGCTGCAGTGGTCAACATCAGTGACACTGCTGCCATTATTACAGCAGAAAATAAAATGGAGTTGATGTGCATTTTCGGCATCAATGTAAACATGTTAAATGTCATTCAGTACTTTATAGATAGACTAATATTTGTAATAAAAAGCACCGAACCCAATCCAATTTAATTTCTCGTTTTATAAAACACTCCCTTTCTCTTATGCTAAGAGGTAAGATTAAATATATAAATAAAATGTTGCCGCACCCCGAACTTGCATTAAAATACATTCACTTTGCAACTGATACGTAATTAACAGTGGCCCTATTCACTAGTTTCCACTGTGTGAGTATGTCTGAAAAGAGACGGACCTCAGGCCGGTTTTAAACTGTTCTACGAGGGGCTTTCCCGCCCGCAATATTCTGCGCTTTGATTTGACCACGTGGTTGTGGTGTGTGTTTGTGTGTCTAACCAGTCTTCCATCCAAGCTTTGTGTGCAAGTAGTATATGTCGGAGAAACCTCAAGGAAACAGGACAGGTCTAATGTAGGTAACTTTCCAAAAATAGGCATACGCTAGAAGAAGTGGATATTTTTGTGTCGGTAAAAATAACTATGTACGAAATGTTGGTGGAAACTCTTTTATGCGCAAATAATAGCCATTATGACCTAATAGCCACGCGATGCAGCCTGGTCTCATAAACTAGACGTAACATAGTAAACGTAAATCCGGGAATCGAAATTAGTATACGTTACATTTGGTTACTTACAGATGGTTACTTACCATAAGATCGCTCATGTTGATTTTGTCCACACACACCAGATGCAATCAGACACAGGTTGAAATATAAAAACGAACTCTGAACCAACTATATTAACTTGGGTACAGGTCAAACATATTGTAACGACCCTGGGTTTTATAAGCGCGGAAATCGACCCTGCCGTAAGAGTCTGCTTTTGCAGCACAGTCGATAGCGCACCGGACCGCGGGCTCGAAGGTCGAGGGTTTGAGACCTGCTCCCTGCTGTTTCATTATAATATGAAACACTTGTGGCCATTTTTCTAGCTTGATGTTGCTAGCTAATTTGTCCTGTGATATAAACATTGGGTTGTTATTTTACCTGAAATGCACATTCCTTTTTCTCGGAATCGCTCGCTCACGCAATGAGGGCGGTGTGGTCAGCATGCTAGGCAAAAATGAAAGTAGGGTGGTTGGTCGGGTGGATGGGTGGTCGCATAATCTCATCACAGCCAACTTTAGCATTTTAGCTAATTAACAGCTTTTCAACTACTTACTACTTTTCAGCTAGTTTGCAACTACTTAGCATGTTAGCTAACCCTTCCCCTAACCCTTTTAGCTAACCCTAACCTTAACCCTTTTAGCTAACCCTTCCCTTAACCTTAACCCTTTTAGCTAACCATTCCCCTAACCTTAACCCTTTTAGCTAACCCTAACCCTTTTAGCTAACCCTAACCCCAACCTTAACCCTTTTAGCTAACCCTTCCCTTAACCCTAACCCTTTTAGCTAACCCTAACCCCAACCTTAACCCTTTTAGCTAACCCTTCCCTTAACCCTAACCCTTTTAGCTAACCCTAACGCCAACCTTAACCCTTTTAGCTAACCCTTCCCTTAACCTTAACCCTTTTAGCTAACCCTAACCCCAACCTTAACCCTTTTAGCTAACCCTAACCCCAACCTTAACCCTTTTAGCTAACCCTTCCCTTAACCTTAACCCTTTTAGCTAACCCTTCCCTTAACCTTAACCCTTTTAGCTAACCCTTCCCTTAACCCTAACCCTTTTAGCTAACCCTTCCCTTAACCCTAACCCTTTTAGCTAACCCTTCCCTTAACCCTAACCCTTTTAGCTAACCCTTTTAGCTAACCATTCCCCTAACCTTAACCCTTTTAGCTAACCGTAACCCTTTTAGCTAACCCAAACCCTAACCTTAACCCTTTTAGCTATCCCTTCCCTTAACCCTAACCCTAATTTTAACCCTTTAACCTAACTCCTAAACTTAACCCTAACCTTAACCCTAACCCCTAAAATAGCAAACATTAGCCAGCTAGCTACCCAGATAGAATTTGAAACATAGTGTATGTTTTGCAAATTCGTAACATATAACACAAATGGTCATTTAGAACATATCATACAAAATGGATGATGGACATCCACAACTTAACACATACCATCCGAAACGTAACATATCATACTAAAGTACTTTCTCAGATTTACATACAGAATAATACGAAGTGCTTTGAGACCAGGTTGCACAGGTTGCAGCTATGACGTGCTGTATGGTCTTCCCACTAAAACTCGTTGAGAAAGCATGCAGTTTATTAGGCTACAGATTAAATAAATTATGAGGAACTTCACAGGGTGGTAAAAGCGCAAGGTGAGCTTGATGATACTTTCCAATAAATATTGAGGGTTTTATTCTGGTGACATGATCATCGATGCTTGGCTGTCTTTTGACAAAAAAAATATATCTTGCTCTTTTGTTCAAAAATAATCTCATTGTAGGCCAGTGGTTCCCAATATGGGATACTAGAACCCCTGGGGGTAATTGGACATATACACAGGGGGTACATATGAGAAGACTCATATGCTTACTGGTAAAATGCACATTCAGGGCTACTCCAGGCAAAGGAAAATTCAGTTGGTGTGTCGTTGGGCAAAGCACTTAACCCTAATTGTTCCTGTATAAGAGCTTCTACGTAAACCGATAGAAACACATCTCTGATTGGAAAATACACATATAGTAGCCACATATCATTGAGTGACTCAAAGTTTACTTAGATATGATGGTTATTATATCAATATTTGCACATAAATGCATTTCCACTGCCATTTTTTGCTAAATACACCACCATGTCACCACCATGTCACCACCATGTCGAACAAACAAATGATCTGTGTGTCACGGTTGTTATAATGGATGGACCAAGGCGCAGCGTGATTTGAGTTCCACATCTTTATTAAAAGTGAAAAAAAAACAATAAACAAACAACGAACGTGAAGTAACTTAGTGCAACAAGCACATATACAAAACGATTTCCCACAAAAGCAGGTGGGAACAGGGACACCTTAAGTATGCTCCCCAATTAGAGACAACAATAATCAGCTGCCTCAAATTGGGAACCATACTCAATCCCAAACACAGAAATAAATAGACTAGAACACCCCCGAGTCACGCCCGTGACACTGTGGGCGTGACAGGGCGTGACACTGTGGGCGTGACAGGGCGTGACACTGTGGGCGTGACAGGGCGTGACACTGTGGGCGTGACAGGGCGTGACACTGTGGGCGTGACAGGGCGTGACACTGTGGGCGTGACAGGGCGTGACACTGTGGGCGTGACAGGGCGTGACACTGTGGGCGTGACAGGGCGTGACACTGTGGGCGTGACAGGGCGTGACACTGTGGGCGTGACAGGGCGTGACACTGTGGGCGTGACAGGGCGTGACACTGTGGGCATGACACTGTGGGCGTGACAGGGCGTGACACTGTGGGCGTGACAGGGCGTGACACTGAGGGCATGACACTGTGGGCGTGACAGGGCGTGACACTGTGGGCATTTATAAAATTGTACCGAAACTTCCAATTTCCATCACAGCTGTGGTGATTTTTAAAAATATGGTATAACTTTATTCTCATAAAAACTGAGGATGGTTACAAACCAGTTTTCCAGCCAACATTTCTATACAGTAAAGTACATGTTCGATAACAAATGTCATGACAGGCCTGATGGAAACAGACAATTTGTCCGTAAACTTTCCATATGTCGACAAAACAAAACATGCTAGACAAAGTGGGATCTTTTAGTGTCTGTAAAATGAATTATGTGAGAAATGTCGGTGGAAACACTTTCATGTGTAAATATTGATATAATAACCATCATATCGAAGTAAACTTCCCTGTTAATAATTCCTCAGCACCCCCATCAGTACAGTTGAAAATGCGATGGAAACACATTTAACTTGTATTTTGTATTCGGTACATGGGAATTTAACCACAAAAATGATTTAACAGATATTGAATATTGTGTCCCTGAACAAAGGGGGGTGGTAAAAAAAAAAGTAACAGTCAGTATCTGGTTTGGCCACCAGTTGCATTAAGTACTGTAGTGCATCTCCTCCTCATGGACTGCACCAGATTTGCCAGTTCTTGCTGTGAGATGTTACCCCACTCTTCCACCAAGGCTCCTGCAAGTTCCCGGACATTTCTGGGGGGGAATGTCCCTAGCCCTCACCCTCCGAACCAACAGGTCCCAGACGTGCTCAATGGGATTGAGATCCGGGCTCTTTGCTGGCCATGGCAGAACACTGACATTCCTGTCTTGCAGGAAATCACGCACAGAACGAGCAGTATGGCTGGTGGCATTGTCATGCTGGAGGGTCACGTCAGGATGAGCCCGCAGGAAGGGTACCACATGAGGGAGGAGGATGTCTTCCCTGTAACGCACAGCATTGAGATTGCCTGCAATGACAACAAGCTCAGTCTGATGATGCTGTGACACACCACCCCAGACCATGACAGACCCTCCACCTCCAAATCGATCCCGCTCCAGAGTACAGGCCTCGGTGTAACACTCATTCCCTTGACGATAAACGGAAATCCGACCATCACCCCTGGTGAGACAAAACCACGACTCGTCAGTGTAGAGCACTTTTTGCCAGTCCTGTCTGGTCCAGCGACGGTGGGTTTGTGCCCATAGGTGACGTTTTTGCTGGTGATGTCTGGTGAGGACCTGCCTTACAACAGGCCTACAAGCCCTCAGTCCAGCCTGACTCAGCCTATTGCAGACAGTCTGAGCACTGATGGAGGGATTGTGCGTTCCTGGTGTAACTCGGGCAGTTGTTTTTGCCATCCTGTACCTGTCCCGATCCTGTGCAAGTGTTGTTACACGTGGTCTGCCACTGCGAGGATGAATAGCTGTCTGTCCTGTCTCCCTGTAGTGCTGTCTTAGGCACAGTACAGACTTTACCATTTATTACCCTGGCCACATCTGCAGTCCTCATGCCTCCTTGCAGCATGCCTAAGGCACATTCACGCAGATGAGCAGGGACCCTGGGAATCTTTCTTTTGGTGTTTTTCAGTCAGTAGATAGGCCTCTTTAGTGTCCTAAGTTTTCATAACTGTGACCTTAATTGCCTACCGTCTGTAAGCTGTTAGTGTCTTAACAACCGTTCCACAGGTGCATGTTCATTAATTGTTAATGGTTCATTGAACAAACATTGGAAACCGTGTTTAAACCCTTTACAATGAAGATCAGTGAAGTTAGGGAAGTTAGGAATTCTTTTTAAAAGACAGGGTCCTGAAAAGGGGATGTTTCTTTTTTTGCTGAGTTTAATGAACACAATTGTTTCTACTGGATGGATGATCAATGAAAATTATTACACTTGCTATCCTTATCAGATATCATAAATTATGAAACGTTAAAATGCTTATCTTTTTTCTATTGGCCAGTTTCCAGAATATGAGGTGTTTCTGAACATGACAGAGTCAAATTCCGCCAGGAAGTAAACATAAAATCGATCTAGTTTTATAATTGTATCCTCCAATATTGACCAGAAATAACCATTTCATTTATATGTCTATCTATTAACTATTTTTTCACTCTAGGCCTATATTTTTTAACTAAATTATACAATGTCAGCATTATATCATTGAATATTATTAAACCATCAATGTCTCCATGAATGTCAAGGTGTGTTATACTACACAGTGGAGTTCAAGTCTATACAGTCTGGCAGACTAATCCTTCAGAGGCCAACAGGACTGTGAACTTTCAACCAGTTGGAAAAGAAAAGAGAAGAGATTCACTACTGTGTTTATCAAGAGAGCCAAAGTCCACCTACATTCCACTGCGTGTCTACTCAGGCCACCGGTTCTCAAACCTCACCTGATTCTCACAAAGGTCCTGCCATGTCACAGATGCTGCTTATACAATGAGCGAACTTCAAAAAAAAATTTATTTTTTATTTTTATTTCACCTTTATTTAACCAGGTAGGCTAGTTGAGAACAAGTTCTCATTTGCAACTGCGACCTGGCATGTCTATGCATTAATAGCGGTGGAAAAAGTAGCCAATAGAAATAGAAAATGACTCAAGTAAAAGTGAAAGTCACTCAGTAAAACACTACTTGAGTAAAAGTCTAAAAGTATTTGGTTTTAAATATACTCAAGTATCAAAAGTTAATGTAATTGCCAAAATATACTTAAGTATCAAAAGTAAAAGTACAAGTACAAATCATTTCAAATTCCTTATATTACGCAAACCAGAGAGCGAGTACTTTTGGGTGTCTGGGAAAATGGATGGCGTAAAAAGTACACTATTTCCTTTAGGAATGTAGTGAAGTAAAAGTACAAGTTGTCGAAAATATACATAGTAAAGTAAGGTACAGACACCCCAAAAAACGACTTAAGTTGTACTTTAAAATATTTTTACTTAAGTACTTTACACCACTGTGCATTAACCATTTGCATGCTTCTCCCAAGACTATGATAACAGTGGCAGAAGGCAAATACATCATGTGTACATATGTACTGTATCTTCAAAACTTTATACTACACTTGAAAATATCATTCGTATTCAAAGTAAATATCAACACATCTTAAAGTTTCATATTTAATTTTACTTTGCATTGCATTATCGTTTAACATAAGCTATCACAGATCATTTCACATGTGAGAATTTCTAGCAATCAAACCTACTACAGGTCAATGCACGTCATATGATCAAGACAGGGCTCATGCTCAGCATGTATTTTGTGTGCATTTGTTATCTGTCACAGGAAGATGCAGTGCAGTGCAATATGCCCATGTCTACAGCATTGTGTGATCATTACTTCATCAGGCTTGGAGTAACGCTTTGTTCTATGAGTGAGAGAGAGAGAGAGAGAGAGAGAGAGAGAGAGAGAGAGAGAGAGAGAGAGAGAGAGAGAGAGAGAGAGAGAGAGGAGAGACAGAGGAGAGAGTGGGAACAGAGAGAGAGAGAGAAAGTGAGAGAGAGAGAGAGAGAGAAAGAGAGAGAGAACGAGAGAGAGAGAGAGAAAGAGAGAGATCAGTTTTTCTAAGATATCACATGGTTCTTAGAGGAGCTAATGCTTCAATAACATGTAACATGTAATCAACCTGAACAGCTAACATGTAATCAACCTGAACAGCTAACATGTAATCAACCTGAACAGCTAACATGTAATCAACCTGAACAGCTAACATGTAATCAACCTGAACAGCTAACATGTAATCAACCTGAACAGCTAACATGTAATCAACCTGAACAGCTAACATGTAATCAACCTAAACAGCTAACATGTAATCAACCTGAACAGCTAACATGTAATCAACCTAAACAGCTAACATGTAATCAACCTGAACAGCTAACATGTAATCAACCTGAACAGCTAACATGTAATCAACCTGAACAGCTAACATGTAATCAACCTGAACAGCTAACATGTAATCAACCTGAACAGCTAATACTATGTAAATATCTTCATTCATAAATAACATCAACATATGTTTAATAACATTCAACACATGCTCCTTTTAACAAACTGTTTGTACATACAGTAGCACAAGTGAAGATCATATGCTTTGGCAGCACAAACACTAGTCCCAAGCAGTCACAGTATAGAAGTGTACAAGACAGATTACAGATGTAGGAATTTAATTTGAGTCAATCCTGCAGCAACAGGAAATGTTAATTATTATGTGGATTATAATTCATGGACATTTTGTAGAGATTTATACATTTTCCATTAGAGCAAATGTCACCTTCTGACCTTAGGTCCTTTGTTTTGTCTTTTGTTTTAGTATGGTCAGGGCGTGAGTTGGGTGGGTTGTCTATGTTAGTTTGTCTATGATTTTCTATTTCTGTGTTTGGCCTGGTATGGTTCTCAATCTGAGGCAGCTGTCAATCGTTGTCCCTGATTGAGAACCATATTTAGGTAGCCTGTTTTCCTTTGTGTTTTGGGGTTTGGTTATTTTCAGTCTTTGTGTGTCTGCACCAGATAGAACTGTTTCGGTTGTCACTTTGTTGTTTTGTTATTCAGTATTCAGTTTACTTTATTAAAAAGATGAACATGTACCACGCGGCGCATTGGTCCTCACCTTCTTCCACCAGCAACAGATCCTACATCTGTATGACTGTGTCATAACATCACAGTATTGAAGTATAGAACACAGATTATGACCACATCATAACATTGTACGGCAAAATCCAGGGTGGGGGTCAGAGACAATGATGCAATCTATATGATGTAATCTATATCATGCCTATGGTAAGAGAGGAGGGGAATTCCTTGCGTTGAGACTGAGATAGGTAAGGATGGTGTAACAACGCATTGTTTAACAACATACTTTAGCACCCTGTTCATTGAAATCCGGTTTCCAGGTTTTAGAGATAAGTGAAAAAGATCACTTTCCCCCAGAAGCAGTAAAGCATGCCTGAAATAAGGGAGATATTCTGTTGCAGTTTCTTTTGGTTTCACTGGAAACACTGTGTTGATGAGTACATGAATCCAATAAGAATTCTGTCTGCACAAGAAGAATGAAGTTGTAAAAGGTGTGAGAGCCTTAATTTGCTGCTAATTCAGGTTCACATTGCTGAAAGTTGGAAGACCTAGATTATGATTTGTGATTTTATTAGGATCCCATTTGCCGACGCCAATGGAGACAGCTTGTCTTCCTGGGTTCTGACACATAACGAAACAACATTAGACAAAAATACTTTACAATTTAAATACATTTAAAAACAATTGGATGATTGGAAGACAAAATATGATATTTAAGAGGAAATTAGAAAACGCTATTTAGGAGGGAGGAGGAAGAGGAAATGGGAGGAAGAAGAAGACAAGGGAGGAGGAGGACGAGGACGTCTCTCAGTCGTCCGTGTCTTTGACGGTGTTGTCATTTAGGAGGACGTGCCAGCGCTCGATCTTCTTGTCTTTGTTCTTGAGACATTCGTACCAGTGCTTCAGACACTCCCCCTTGGCTGTGATGCCCAGCTGGCATCCACCTGGAGGGAGATAAGGTTTTTAAATATATTATTTTGAAGTCGGCTTAAAATCTGCACAATATTGTTTGTTAAATATAAAAATCAGTAACTACAAGTACATTCATTATGCCATCTCAACTGAACTCACCAATTAAATAGTTGGATTTCTCAACTCACCAATGAAAAACGCTGGGTGTGCCCATGTTATAGACCCAACTCACCAATGAAATCGTTGGATGTTCCCATGTCATAGTCCCAAACGGAGATGTCCAGGATCTTCTTGGCCAGCTCACCATGTTTGATCTCATAGCTGAACTCCTGCAACACAACTTCAGCCATCAGACTCCATTTCTCAGTGCATAGACACAGACTGCCATTAGACTCTGTATTAATAAAACAATGGCCTTGAACCTGATATTGTGCTGTTAGAGACAGATATGGAGGGGACACTAACCTCATTGAACTCTGGGTTGAGGGTCTTCTTCTTGATCTGTGTCTTGTTCTTGGCTTTCTTCCCCATGTCTGGTTTCAGGCAGCTGCAGGTCACAATCACAGGAAAGAATCAATCAATAAACCAATCAATCAATTCATCCATCAATATTTTACTGCTGTAGGAAAAAGAGATATTACAGAGAGGAAACATAATCCGTCATGTTGAGAGGTATGTTAGAACATGTACATCTTGACGAAAGGGTCTGAGTATCCATTAGAGTCCATAGCTGCCAGGTGAGCACAGCGCACCACTCCCACTATCAGACGACCCTGCTGGGTGCTGTAGGTTAAAGAGACCAGGATACGACCCCTCTCCTCTGCTTCATCCTCCTTTACCTGTAGGACACACACAGGCATGAACACACACACAAAAAGGTTTACAAGTACATTTACATCCACTACCATAAGAATTCTTCCCAAGGAGATTTACATATCAAAGACAGTCATGTACAGTATGTATAGATATAATCTCTCTGCTACTGGTCATGTATTCACCTGGTCAGTCATGTGCACTGAGTGGACAAAACATTAAGAACACCTGCTATTTCCATGACACAGACTGACCAGGTGAATCCAGGTGAAAGCTATGATCCCTTATTGATGTCACCTGTTAAATCCACTTCAATCAGTATAGATGAAAGGGAGGAGACAGGTTAAAGAAGGATTTTTAAGCCTTGAGACAATAGAGACATGGATTGTGAATGTGTGCCATTCAGAGGGTGAATAGGTAAGACAACAGAACCTGGTAGTAGGTGCCAGGTGCACCGGTTTGTGTCAAGCACTGCAACGCTAAACAGTTTCCTGTGTGTGTCAATAGTGGAAAGAAAGAAATCATGCAGATGACACCAGAATTCAGCTACTATCTTATGTGTGAACGTCAAGTGTAAACCTTGAGTACCGTGTCAGGTGTGAACATCAAGTGTAAACCCTGAGTGTCAAAATCAAATCACATTTGATATGTCACATGCGTCGAATACAACAGGTGTAGACTTTACTGTGATATGCTGAATACAACAGGTGTAGACTTTACTGTGATATGCTGAATACAACAGGTGTAGACTTTACTGTGATATGCTGAATACAACAGGTGTAGACTTTACTGTGATATGCTGAATACAACAGGTGTAGACTTTACTGTGATATGCTGAATACAACAGGTGTTTAGACTTTACTGTGATATGCTGAATACAACAGGTGTAGACTTTACTGTGATATGCTGAATACAACTTTAGGTGTAGACTTTACTGTGATATGCTGAATACAACAGGTGTAATACAACAGACTTTACTGTGATATGCTGAATACAACAGGTGTAGACTTTACTGTGATATGCTGAATACAACAGGTGTAGACTTTACTGTGATATGCTGAATACAACAGGTGTAGACTTTACTGTGATATGCTTACTTACAATCCCTTAACCAACAATGCAGTTTTAAGAAAATATGGTTAAGAAAATATTTACTAAATAAACTAAAGTAAAAAATGTATTATAAAAAAGTAACACAATAAAATACCAATAATGAGGCTATTAAAAGTGGGTACCGGTACTGAGTCAATGTGCGGGGATACAGGTTAGTCGAGGTAATTTGTACAGTCGTGGCCAAAAGTTTTGAGAATGACACAAATATTAATTTTCACAAAGTTTGCTGCTTCAGTGTCTTTAGGTATTTTTGTCAGATGTTACTATGGAATACTGAAGTATAATTACAAGCATTTCTGTCACGCCCTGACCTTAGAGACCCTTTTTATATCTCTATTTTGGTTTGGTCAGGGCGTGAGTTGGGGTGGGCATTCTATGTTTTGTGTTTCTATGATTTTCTATTTCTATGTTTTGGCTGGGTATGGTTCTCAATCAGGGACAGCTGTCTATCGTTGTCTCTGATTGGGAACCATACTTAGGTACCCTTTTTCCCACTTGTGTTTGTGGGAAGTTAACTTAGCCTTAAGCTTCACGGTTTGTTTTGGTATGGTTTATTGGCGACATCTACTAAGAAAAGTATGTATGCTCACCACACTGCACCTTGGTCCTCTTCTTTTGATGGCCGTGTCAAAGGCTTTTATTGACAATTACATGAAGTTGATGCAGAGTCAATATTTGCAGTGTTGACCGTTCTTTTTCAAGACCTCTGCAATCCGCTCTGGCATGCTGTCAATTAACTTCTGGGCCACATCCTGACTGATGGCAGCCCATTCTTGCATTATCATTCTTGCTTGGAGTTTGTCAGAATTTGTGGGTTTTTGTTTGTCCACCCGCCTCTTGAGGATTGACCACAAATTCTCAATGGGATTAAGGTCTGGGGATTAAGGTCTTTTCCTATCCATGGACCCAAAATATCGATGTTTTGTTCCCCGAGCCACTTAGTTATCACTTTTGCCTTATGGCAAGGTGCTCTATCATGCTGGAAAAGGCATTGTTCGTCACCAAACTGTTCCTGGATGGTTGGGAGAAGTTGCTCTCGGAGGATGTGTTGGTACCAGTCTTTATTCATGGCTGTGTTCTTAGGCAAATTGTGAGTAAGCCCACTCCCTTGGCTGAGAAGCAACCCCACACATGAATGGTCTCAGGATGCTTTACTGTTGGCATGACACAGGACTAGGTGAGTAGCGCTCACCTTGTCTTCTCCGGACAAGCTTTTTTCCGGATGCCCCAAACAATCGGAAAGGAGATTCATTAGAGAAAATGACTTTACCCCAGTCCCCAGAAGTCCAATCCCTGTACCTTTTGCAGAATATCAGTCTGTCCCTGATGTCTATCCTGGAGAGAAGTGGCTTCTTTGCTGACCTTCTTGACACCAGACCATCTTCCTAAAGTCTTCGCCTCACTGTGCGTGCAGATGCATTCACACCTGCCTGCTGCCATTCCTGAGCAAGCTCTTTACTGGTGGTGCCCCGATCCCGCAGCTGAATCAACTTTAGGAGACGGTCCTGGCACTTGCTGGACTTTCTTGGGCGTCTTGAAGCCCCTTCACAACAAATGAACCGCTGTCCTTGAAGTTCTTGATGATCCGACTAATGGATGATTTGGGTGCAATCTTACTAGCAGCAATATCCTTTCCTGTGAAGCCCTTTTTTATGCAAAGCAATGATGACGGCACGTGTTTCCTTGCAGGTAACCATGATTGACAGAGGAAGAACAATGATTCCAAGCACCACCCTCCTTTTGAAGCTTCCAGTCTGTTATTCAAACTCAATCAGCATGACAGCGTGATCTCCAGCCTTGTCCTCGTCAACACTCACACCTGTGTTAACGAGAGAATCACTGACATGATGTCAGATGGTCCTTTTGTTGCAGGGCTGAAATTCAGTGGAATTTTTTGGGGGGGATTCAGTTAATTTGCATGGGAAAGAGGGACTTTGCAATTAATTGCAATTCATCTGATCACTCTTCATAACATTCTGGAGTATATGCAAATTGCCATCATACAAACTGAGGCAGCAGACTTTGTGAAAATTAATATTTGTGTAATTCTCAAAACTTTTGGCCATGTCTGTACATGTAGGTAGCGGTAAAGTGACTATGCATTCAGGTGTAAATCTTAGGTATGAAAGTCAAGTGTAAACCCTGAGTACTGTGTCAGGTGTGAATCCCGTCTCGGGTGAGTCTTACCTCCTCCTCGTAGAGAGCCATGCCCCGGGCTGAACCTCCTGTGCCTGCCTTCTTCACCTGGGACAGGAGGGAGTTTGGGGGTGAGATCACTTCTATCAGTATTATTAACAGTTGGATCCCCAATGTACCGGTGGTTCAGTGGTTCAGTGGTTAGACAACCGTCTCCAGACATCATGGACACCCACTGTTGTAGTTCCTACCTGGACCACCCTCTCTAAACACACACTGTTGTAGTTCCTACCTGGACCACCCTCTCTAGACACACACTGTTGTAGTTCCTACCTGGACCACCCTCTCTAAACACATGCTGTTGTAGTTCCTACCTGGACCACCCTCTCTAGACACACACTGTTGTAGTTCCTACCTGGACCACCCTCTCTAAACACACACTGTTGTAGTTCCTACCTGGACCACCCTCTCTAAACACATGCTGTTGTAGTTCCTACCTGGACCACCCTCTCTAAACACATGCTGTTGTAGTTCCTACCTGGACCACCCTCTCTAGACACACGCTGTTGTAGTTAAAAATAAAAAATTAAAAAATAAATAAAAATATGCCATTTAGCAGACGCTTTTATCCAAAGCGACTTACAGTCATGTGTGCATACATTCTACGTATGGGTGGTCCCGGGGATCGAACCCACTACCCTGGCGTTACAAGCGCCATTTCCTACCTGGACCACCCTCTCTAGACACATGCTGTTGTAGTTCCTACCTGGACCACCCTCTCTAAACACATGCTGTTGTAGTTCCTACCTGGACCACCCTCTCTAGACAGACGCTGTTGTAGTTCCTACCTGGACCACCCTCTCTAGACACATGCTGTTGTAGTTCCTACCTGGACCACCCTCTCTAGACACACGCTGTTGTAGTTCCTACCTGGACCACCCTCTCTAGACACACGCTGTTGTAGTTCCTACCTGGACCACCCTCTCTAGGCACATGCTGTTGTAGTTCCTACCTGGACCACCCTCTCTAGGCACGTGCTGTTGTAGTTCCTACCTGGACCACCCTCTCTAGACACCCACTGTTGTAGTTCCTATCTGGACCACCCTCTCTAGGCACATGCTGTTGTAATTCCTACCTGGACCACCCTCTCTAGACACACGCTGTTGTAGTTCCTACCTGGATCACCCTCTCTAGACACACGCTGTTGTAGTTCCTACCTGGACCACCCTCTCTAGGCACACGCTGTTGTAGTTCCTACCTGGACCACCCTCTCTAGACACACGCTGTTGTAGTTCCTACCTGGACCACCCTCTCTAGACACACGCTGTTGTAGTTCCTACCTGGACCACCCTCTTCAGACACACACTGTTGTAGTTCCTACCTGGACCACCCTCTTCAGACACACACTGTTGTAGTTCCTACCTGGACCACCCTCTTCAGACACACACTGTTGTAGTTCCTACCTGGACCACCCTCTTCAGACACACACTGTTGTAGTTCCTACCTGGACCACCCTCTCTAGACACACACTGTTGTAGTGCCTACCTGGACCACCCTCTCTAGACACACGCTGTTGTAGTTCCTACCTGGACCACCCTCTCTAGACACACGCTGTTGTAGTTCCTACCTGGACCACCCTCTCTAGACACACACTGTTGTAGTTCCTACCTGGACCACCCTCTCAAGACACACACTGTTGTAGTTCCTACCTGGACCACCCTCTCTAGACACACGCTGTTGTAGTTCCTACCTGGACCACCCTCTCTAAACACATGCTGTTGTAGTTCCTACCTGGACCACCCTCTCTAAACACACGCTGTTGTAGTTCCTACCTGGACCACCCTCTCTAAACACATGCCGTTGTAGTTCCTACCTGGACCACCCTCTCTAAACACATGCCGTTGTAGTTCCTACCTGGACCACCCTCTCTAAACACATGCCGTTGTAGTTCCTACCTGGACCACCCTCTCTAAACACATGCCGTTGTAGTTCCTACCTGGACCACCCTCTCTAGACACACGCTGTTGTAGTTCCTACCTGGACCATCCTCTCAAGACAGACACTGTAGTTCTTCATCTGGTTGGCTTTGAGTTTCTTCAGAGCAACACGCGTCTCTCCAATGAACTCATTGTGTCCAAACTTGTCCATATCACTCACCGACAGCCTGGAAGCAGGAAGAGGAGTTTTACTCTCTTATTATTTTGTCATTTTATTCCCCTTTTTCTCCCCAATTTTGTGATATCCAATTGCGATCTTGTCTCATCGCTGCAACTCCCCAAATGGCTTGGGAGACGCGAAAGTCGAGTCATGCTTCTTAACACCTGCTCACTTAACCCAGAAACCAGCTGCACCAATGTGTCGGACGAAACACTGTTCAACTGACGACAGCTTGCAGGTGCCCGGTCCTCCACAAGGAGTCGATAGAGCGCAATGAGCCAAGTAAAACCCCCCCGGCCAAACCCTCTCCTAGCACAGACGACGCTGGGCCAATTGTGCGCCACCCTATGGGACTCCTGGTCACGGCCGGTTGTCACGGTGGGATCGAACCCCAGGCTGTAGTGATGTCGCAGGCTGTAGTGACGACCGCTGCGCCACTCGGGAGGCCCAGGAAGAGGAGTTTTATTCTCTTACTCTCTTCTTGCATCACAGAACAGTTTTTATTCTCCTTTTTCCCTTTAGCTCTGGGAAATCGTACTGATTTAAATGGAGAGCCACTGAACAAAACTGGACCAATATCACTGGAATCATTTCAGATGGCCCAGTGGGTCACTCATACAGTATATCCAGTAGTGGTATGGTTGAGGCTGTTATTACCGTAGTGTTCTGCGTTGCATGTCGTCATCAGTGATACCGTGGTACACTAGAGTCTCATTCCACACTGGGTTCAGAGTGCCCTTCAGGGTCTTAGTACTGCAGCTTGTTAGACTGGAGGAAACGGGGAGAGGGGGAGGGGAGAGACAGGGGAAGAAATAGAGCAGGAGACAAAGGGAGATAAATGGAGAGAGACAGAGAGAGAGAGATTTTTCTTATTTTCACTTAGTGCAAAGTTTGTTCGACTTTTAGACTGTCTAACAGACTGTGGAGAGAAGATGAATAGATATACAGTACATGATTACTTCACCGGGGGAATGTCTGTGTCAACAGGAAGCAGGAGTACAGGCCTACTGTGTGGTCCAGTGGTTAAAGATCCCAGCACAGATGTACAGCCTAAGCTACCAGAGTCAGTATTGGGTTCGAATTCGACCCATGCCCTTCTAACATACAAACTCTCCCTGTTTTTCTGTCTCCTCTTCACTGTCCTATCTCATTTTTAAAAAATACATCAAACCAGGGCTACAACACAAAGACAAGATTATAGGAAACCAGAAGTGTTGAAGTTACCTTACTGGCTCCAGGTAAGAGGTGCAGCTTGACGTAGGGGTCTGCTAGTCCGTTAGAGTCCATTGGCTTTAAACCCTGTGAGATAGAGGGAGAGTGAGAGAAAGCGAGAGCAAGATGTCATCAAGGCAAAGGGTGGCTACTTTGAAGAATCTCAAATATAAAATATATGTATATTTGTTGCACACTATTGGTTAATACATGATTCCATATGTGTTATTTCATAGTTTATGTCTTCACTATTATTCTACAATGTAGAAAATAGTAAAAATAATTTTAAAACCCTGGAATGAGTAGGTGTCCAGAATTTTGACTGGTACTGTGTATGCGTATCCACTGTGTCGTGTGTGTGTTTTTACCTTGGCTTTGACTATGTTGCAGTGCAGCGTGTTGTTCCCCTGTTTATAATGCAGAATGAACTCCAGCAACCCCAGCATGGCTGATGGACAGAACAAAATAATGACAAAATAAATTCAGATTGGTTTCTGCTACCAACAAAGAGATAGGGAGAGGCAATAACAGAACCACAGAGAGAGGGAGAGGCAATAACAGAACCACAGAGAGAGGGAGAGGCAATAACAGAACCACAGAGAGAGGGAGAGGCAATAACAGAACCACAGAGAGAGGGAGAGGCAATAACAGAACCACAGAGAGAGGGAGAGGCAATAACAGAACCACAGAGAGAGGGAGAGGCAATAACAGAACCACAGAGAGAGGGAGAGGCAATAACAGAACCACAGAGAGAGGGAGAGGCAATAACAGAACCACAGAGAGAGGGAGAGGCAATAACAGAACCACAGAGAGAGGGAGAGGCAATAACAGAACCACAGAGAGAGGGAGAGGGAATAACAGAACCACAGAGAGAGGGAGAGGCAATAACAGAACCACAGAGAGAGGGAGAGGCAATAACAGAACCACAGAGAGAGGGAGAGGGAATAACAGAACCACAGAGAGAGGGAGAGGCAATAACAGAACCACAGAGAGAGGGAGAGGCAATAACAGAACCACAGAGAGAGGGAGAGGGAATAACAGAACCACAGAGAGAGGGAGAGGGAATAACAGAACCACAGAGAGAGGGAGAGGCAATAACAGAACCACAGAGAGAGGGAGAGGGAATAACGGAACCACAGAGAGAGGGAGAGGCAATAACAGAACCCCAGAGAGAGGGAGAGGCAATAACGGAACCACAGAGAGAGGGAGAGGCAATAACGGAACCACAGAGAGAGGGAGAGGCAATAACGGAACCACAGAGAGAGGGAGAGGGAATAACGGAACCACAGAGAGAGGGAGAGGGAATAACAGAACCACAGAGAGAGGGAGAGGGAATAACAGAACCACAGAGAGAGGGAGAGGCAATAACAGAACCACAGAGAGAGGGAGAGGGAATAACAGAACCACAGAGAGAGGGAGAGGCAATAACAGAACCACAGAGAGAGGGAGAGGGAATAACAGAACCACAGAGAGAGGGAGAGGGAATAACAGAAACACAGAGAGAGGGAGAGTGTGTGTACATTAGAACACGTGTATTTTATGGTTGTTCTACGCAAAGGAATTGTCTGTAGAGCTCTGAGACAGGATTGTGTTGAGGCACAGATCTGGGGAACGGTACCAAAACATTTCTGCAGCATTGAAGGTCCCCAAGAACACAGTGGCCTCCATCATTCTTAAATGGAAGAAGTTTGGAACCACCAAGACTCTTCCTAGAGCTGGCTGCCTGGCTGAGCAATCAGGGGAGAAGGGCCTTTGTCAGGGAGGTGACCAAGAACCCGATAGTCACTCTGACAGAGCTCCAGAGTTCCTCTGTAGAGATGGGAGAAACTTCCAGAAAGACAACCATCTCTGCAACACTCCAATCAAGCCTTTATGGTAGTAGAGTGGCCAGACGGAAGCCACTCCCCAGTAAAAGGCACATGACAGCCCACTTGAAGTTTGCCAAAAGGCACCTAAAGGACTCTCAGACCATGAGAAACAAGATTCTCTGGTCTGATGAAACCAAGATTGAACTCTTTGGCCTGAATGCCAAGCGTCACGTCTGGAGGAAAGCTGGCACCATCCTTACGGTGAAGCATGGTGGTGGCAACATCATGCTGTGGGGATGCTTTTCAGCAGCAGTGACTGGGAAACTAATCAGGATTGTTCCCTAATCAGGAAAGATGAACAGAGCAGTACAGAGAGATCCTTGATGAAAACCTGCTCCAGAGCACTCATGACCTCAGACTGGAGCGAAGGTTCACCTTCCTACAGGAAAACGACCTTAAGCACAAGTCTCTGAATGCCCTTGAGTGGCCAAGCCAGAGCCTGGACTTGAATCCGATCGAACATCTCTGGAGAGACCTGAAAATAGCTGTGCAGCAACGCTCCCCATCCAACCTGACAGACCTTGAGAGGATCTGCAGAGAAGAATGGGAGAAACTCCCCAAATACAGCTGTGCCTTGTAGCGTCATACCCAAGAAGACGCAAGGCTGTAATCGCTGCCAAACATGCTTCAACAAAGTACTGAGGAAAGGGTCTGAATACCTACAGTTGAGTCGGAAGTTTACATACACCTTAGCCAAATACATTTAAACTCCGTTTTTCACAATTCCTGACATTTAATCCTAGTAAAAATTATTGGGTCAGTTAGAATCACCACTTTAATTTAAGAATGTGAAATGTCAGAATATATTTCAGCATGTATTTATTTAATCACATCCCCAGTAGGTCATAAGTTTACATACACTCAATTAGTATTTGGTAGCATTGCCTTTAAATTGTTTAACTGGGGTCAAACGTTTCAGGTAGCCTTCCACAAGCTTGCCACAATAAGTTGGGTGAATTTTAGCCCATTCCTCCTGACAGAGCTGGTGTAACTGAGTCAGGTTTGTAGGCCTCCTTGTTCGCATATGCTTTTTCAGTTCTGCCCACAAATGTTTTATTGGATTGAGGTCAGGGTTTTGTGATGACCAATACCTTGACTTTGTTGTCCTTAAGCCATTTTGCCACAACTTTGGAAGTATGCTTGGGGTCATTGTCCATTTGGAAGACCCATTTGTGACCAAGCTTTAACTTCCTGACTGATGTCTTGAGGTGTTGTTTCAATATTTCCACATAATTTCCCTTCCTCGTGAAGCCATCTATTTTGTGAAGTGCACCAGTCCCTCCTGCAGCAAAGTGTTATGCAGGTGAATGAGGACCCAAAAGCGACTTGGCGAAAACAGAGTCTTTAATCCAGTTTAAGGAAATAGCAATACTCCTAGACAAATCGGAGCGGTAAATAAAGCAAAAGAAACAATTTCACTCGTAATCACGAGAACTGACTGGAGACTCGATAATGAACTGCAGGTTGCCTCAGGAAGGCACTTGACCGTAGCAGACTCAGACACCTGCTCACCACGCAGCATCTGAGGGAAACACGACACGACAGGGCGATACAAAGACACAGCACGGTGAACAGTATACAAGGATCCGACAGGACAGAAACGGAAAACAAGGGGAGAAATAGGGACTCTAATCAGGGGAAAAGATAGGGAACAGGTGTGGGAAGACTAAATGATTGATTAGGGGAATAGGAACAGCTGGGAGCAGGAACGGAACGATAGAGAGAAGAGAGAGAGAGAGGGAGAGAGAAAAAAGGGAACGAACCTAAAAAGACCAGCAGGGGGAAAACGAACAGAAGGAAAAGCAAAATGACAAGACAATATAAGACAAAACATGACAGTACCCCCCCACTCACCGAGCGCCTCCTGGCGCACTCGAGAGGAATCCTGGCGGCAACGGAGGAAATCATCAATCAGTGAACGGTCCAGCACGTCCCGAGACGGAACCCAACTCCTCTCCTCAGGACCGTAACCCTCCCAATCCACTAAGTATTGGTGACCCCGTCCCCGAGAACGCATGTCCATGATCCTACGTACCTTGTAAATAGGTGCGCTCTCGACAAGGACGGGAGGGGGAGGGAAGACGAACGGGGGTGCGAAGAAAGGGCTTGACACAGGAGACATGGAAGACAGGATGGACGCGACGAAGATGTCGCGGAAGAAGCAGTCGCACAGCGACAGGATTGACGACCTGGGAGACACGGAACGGACCAATGAACCGCGGAGTCAACTTACGAGAAGCTGTCGTAAGAGGAAGGTTGCGAGTGGAAAGCCACACTCTCTGGCCGCAACAATACCTTGGACTCTTAATCCTACGTTTATTGGCGGCTCTCACAGTCTGTGCCCTGTAACGGCAAAGTGCAGACCTCACCCTCCTCCAGGTGCGCTCACAACGTTGGACAAACGCTTGAGCGGAGGGAACGCTGGACTCGGCAAGCTGGGATGAGAACAGAGGAGGCTGGTAACCCAGACTACTCTGAAACGGAGATAACCCGGTAGCAGACGAAGGAAGCGAGTTGTGAGCGTATTCTGCCCAGGGGAGCTGTTCTGCCCAAGACGCAGGGTTTCTGAAAGAAAGGCTGCGTAGTATGCGACCAATCGTCTGATTGGCCCTCTCTGCTTGACCGTTAGACTGGGGATGAAACCCGGAAGAGAGACTGACGGACGCACCAATCAAACGACAGAACTCCCTCCAAAACTGTGACGTGAATTGCGGACCTCTGTCTGAAACGGCGTCTAACGGGAGGCCATGAATTCTGAACACATTCTCGATGATGATTTGTGCCGTCTCCTTAGCGGAAGGAAGTTTAGCGAGAGGAATGAAATGTGCCGCCTTAGAGAACCTATCGACAACCGTAAGAATCACAGTCTTTCCCGCAGACAAAGGCAGACCGGTAATGAAGTCTAGGGCGATGTGAGACCATGGTCGAGAAGGAATGGGGAGCGGTCTGAGACGACCGGCAGGAAGAGAGTTACCTGACTTAGTCTGCGCGCAGTCCGAACAAGCAGCCACGAAACGGCGCGTGTCACGCTCCTGAGTCGGCCACCAAAAGCGCTGGCGAATAGAAGCAAGAGTGCCTCGAACACCGGGATGACCAGCTAACTTGGCAGAGTGAGCCCACTGAAGAACAGCCAGACGAGTGGAAACAGGAACGAAAAGAAGGTTACTAGGACAAGCGCGCGGCGACGCAGTGTGCGTGAGTGCTTGCTTAACCTGTCTTTCAATTCCCCAGACTGTCAACCCGACAACACGCCCATAAGGAAGAATCCCCTCGGGATCAGTAGAAGCCACAGAAGAACTAAAAAGACGGGATAAGGCATCAGGCTTGGTGTTCTTGCTACCCGGACGGTAAGAAATCACAAACTCGAAACGAGCGAAAAATAACGCCCAACGAGCTTGACGAGCATTAAGTCGTTTGGCAGAACGGATGTACTCAAGGTTCTTATGGTCTGTCCAAACGACAAAAGGAACGGTCGCCCCCTCCAACCACTGTCGCCATTCGCCTAGGGCTAAGCGGATGGCGAGCAGTTCGCGGTTACCCACATCATAGTTGCGTTCAGATGGCGACAGGCGATGAGAAAAATAAGCGCAAGTATGAACCTTATCGTCAGACTGGAAGCGCTGGGATAGAATGGCTCCCACGCCTACCTCTGAAGCGTCAACCTCGACAATGAATTGTCTAGTGACGTCAGGAGTAACGAGGATAGGAGCGGACGTAAAACGTTCTTTTAGAAGATCAAAAGCTCCCTGGGCGGAACCGGACCACTTAAAACACGTCTTGACAGAAGTAAGAGCTGTGAGAGGGGCAGCAACTTGACCGAAATTACGAATGAAACGCCGATAGAAATTAGCGAAACCTAGAAAGCGCTGCAACTCGACACGTGACCTTGGAACGGGCCACTCACTGACAGCTTGGACCTTAGCGGAATCCATCTGAATGCCTTCAGCGGAAATAACGGAACCGAGAAAAGTAACGGAGGAGACATGAAAAGAGCACTTCTCAGCCTTCACGTAGAGACAATTCTCTAAAAGGCGCTGGAGAACACGTCGAACGTGCTGAACATGAATCTCGAGTGACGGTGAAAAAATCAGGATATCGTCAAGGTAGACAAAAACAAAGATGTTCAGCATGTCTCTCAGAACATCATTAACTAATGCCTGAAAAACAGCTGGCGCATTGGCGAGACCAAACGGCAGAACCCGGTACTCAAAATGCCCTAACGGAGTGTTAAACGCCGTTTTCCACTCGTCCCCCTCTCTGTTGCGCACGAGATGGTAAGCGTTACGAAGGTCCAACTTAGTAAAGCACCTGGCTCCCTGCAGAATCTCGAAGGCTGATGACATAAGGGGAAGCGGATAACGATTCTTAACCGTTATGTCATTCAGCCCTCGATAATCCACGCAGGGGCGCAGGGTACCGTCCTTTTTCTTAACAAAAAAAAACCCCGCCCCGGCCGGAGAGGAAGAAGGCACTATGGTACCGGTGTCAAGAGACACAGACAAATAATCCTCGAGAGCCTTACGTTCGGGAGCCGACAGAGAGTATAGTCTACCCCGAGGAGGAGTGGTCCCCGGAAGGAGATCAATACTACAATCATAAGACCGGTGAGGAGGAAGGGAGTTGGCTCGGGACCGACTGAAGACCGTGCGCAGATCATGATATTCCTCCGGCACTTCTGTCAAATCGCCAGGTTCCTCCTGAGAAGTGGAGACAGAAGAAATGGGAGGGATGGCAGACATTAAACACTTCACATGACAAGAAACGTTCCAGGATAGGATAGAATTACTAGACCAATTAATAGAAGGATTATGACATACTAGCCAGGGATGACCCAAAACAACAGGTGTAAAAGGTGAACGAAAAATCAAAAAAGAAATTGTCTCACTGTGGTTACCAGATACTGTGAGGGTTAAAGGTAGTGTCTCAAATCTGATACTGGGAAGATGACTACCATCTAAGGCGAACATGGGCGTAGGCTTGTCTAACTGTCTGAAAGGAATGTCATGTTTCCGAGCCCATGCTTCGTCCATGAAACAACCCTCAGCCCCAGAGTCTATCAAGGCACTGCATGTAGCACCCGAACCGGTCCAGCGTAGATGGACCGACATAGTAGTACAGGATCTAGATGGAGAGACCTGAGTAGTAGCGCTCACCAGTAGCCCTCCGCTTACTGATGAGCTCTGGCCTTTACTGGACATGAATTGACAAAATGTCCATCAAATCCGCAATAGAGGCACAGGCGGTTGGTGATCCTCCGTTCCCTCTCCTTAGTCGAGATGCGAATACCTCCCAGCTGCATGGGCTCAGTCTCTGAGCCAGAGGAGGGAGATGGTTGCGATGCGGAGCAGGGAAACACCGTTGACGCGAGCTCTCTTCCACGAGCTTGGTGACGAAGATCTACCCGTCGTTCTATGCGGATGGCGAGAGCAATCAAAGAGTCCACACTGGAAGGAACCTCCCGGGAGAGAATCTCATCTTTAACCACTGCGTGGAGTCCCTCCAGAAAACGAGCGAGCAGCGCCGGCTCGTTCCAGTCACTAGAGGCAGCAAGAGTGCGAAACTCTATAGAGTAATCCGTTATGGATCGATCACCTTGGCATAGGGAAGCCAGGGCCCTAGAAGCCTCCCTACCAAAAACTGAACGGTCAAAAACCCGAATCATCTCCTCTTTAAAGTTCTGGTAATTGTTTGAACAATCAGCCCTTGCCTCCCAGATAGCTGTGCCCCACTCTCGAGCCCGGCCAGTAAGGAGTGAAATGACGTAAGCAACCCGAGCTCTCTCTCTAGAGTATGTGTTGGGTTGGAGAGAGAACACAATATCACACTGGGTGAGAAAGGAGCGGCACTCCTTGGGCTGCCCGGAGTAGCAAGGTGGGTTATTAACCCTAGGTTCCGGAGGCTCGGCAGACCAGGAAGTAACAGGTGGCACGAGACGAAGACTCTGGAACTGTCCAGAGAGGTCGGAAACCTGAGCGGCCAGGTTCTCCATGGCATGACGAGCAGCAGACAATTCCTGCTCGTGTCTGCCGAGCATGGCTCCTTGGATCTCGACGGCAGTGTTACGAGCGTCTGTAGTCGCTGGGTCCATTCTTTGGTCGGATCCTTCTGTTATGCAGGTGAATGAGGACCCAAAAGCGACTTGGCGAAAACAGAGTCTTTAATCCAGTTTAAGGAAATAGCAATACTCCTAGACAAATCGGAGCGGTAAATAAAGCAAAAGAAACAATTTCACTCGTAATCACGAGAACTGACTGGAGACTCGATAATGAACTGCAGGTTGCCTCGGGAAGGCACTTGACCGTAGCAGACTCAGACACCTGCTCACCACGCAGCATCTGAGGGAAACACGACACGACAGGGCGATACAAAGACACAGCACGGTGAACAGTATACAAGGATCCGACAGGACAGAAACGGAAAACAAGGGGAGAAATAGGGACTCTAATCAGGGGAAAAGATAGGGAACAGGTGTGGGAAGACTAAATGATTGATTAGGGGAATAGGAACAGCTGGGAGCAGGAACGGAACGATAGAGAGAAGAGAGAGAGAGAGGGAGAGAGAAAAAAGGGAACGAACCTAAAAAGACCAGCAGGGGGAAAACGAACAGAAGGAAAAGCAAAATGACAAGACAATATAAGACAAAACATGACACAAAGCACCCCCACAACATGATGCTGCCACCCCCGTGCTTCAAGGTTGGGATGGTGTTCTTCAGCTTGCAAGCCTCCCCCTTTTTCCTCCAAACATAATGATGGTCATTATGGCCAAACAGTTCTATTTTTGTTTCATCAGACCAGAGGACATTTCTCCAAAAAGTACAATCTTTGTCCCCATGTGCAGTTACAAACCGTAGTCTGGCTTTCTTAGGCTGGTTTTGGAGCAGTGGCTTCTTCCTTGCTGAGCAGCCTTTCAGATTATGTCAATATAGGACTCCTTTAGCTGTGGATATAGAACATTTTGTACCTGGTTCCTCCAGTATCTTCACATGGTCCTTTGCTGTAGTTCTGGGATTGATTTGCACTTTTCGCACCAAAGCACGTTCATCTCTAGGAGACAGAACGCATCTCCTTCCTGAGCGGTATAATGGCTCCGTGGTCCCATGGTGTTTATACTTGCATACTATTGTTTGTATAGATGAATGTGGTACCTTCAGGCATTTGGACATTTCTCCCAAGGATGAACCAAATTTGTTTTCTGAAGTCTTGGCTGATTTCTTTTGATTTTCCCATGATGTCAAGCAAAGAGGCACTGAATGACATCCATAGGTACACCTCCAATTGACTCAAATTATGTCAATTAGCCTATAAGAAGCTTCTAAAGCCATGACATCATTTTCTAGAATTTTCCAAGCTATAAAGGCAGAGTCAACTTAGTGTATGTAAACTTTTGACCCACTGTAATTGTGATACAGTGAATTATAAGTGAAAAAATCTGTCTGTAAACAATTGTTGGAAAAATGACGTGTGTCATGCACAAAGTAGTAGTCCTAACCGACTTGCCAAAACTATTGTTTGTTATTAACAAGAAATGTGTGTAGTGGTTGAAAGAATCATTAAAACTTGTTTAAGTGTATGTAAACTTCCGACTTCAACAATAAATGTGATATTTCCATATTTTTTTACACACAAAAATTTTAAACATTATTTTTGCATTGTCATCATGGGTTATTCTGTGTAGATTGATGAAGGGAATTTTAAAAAATCAATTTTAGAACAAGGTTGCAATGTAACTAAATGTGGAAAAAGTTGAGGGATCTGAATACTTTCCGAATGCACTGTAGGTCGGGGTAAAGTGACTAGGCAACAGGATATATAATAAATAGTAGCAGCAGCGTATGTGATGTGTCAAAAGAGTTAGGACAAAAAGGTCAATGCTTTAGCAGTCTTATGGCTTGTGGGTAGAAGCTGTTTAGTGTCCTGTTGGTTGCATACTTCGATACCGCTTTAAAAAATATATGTATAGTGTATGCAAATGTAGTGGGGAGTGGGGAGGTAAGGCAATAAATAGGCCAGAGAGGCAAAATAATTACAATTGAGCATTACTCCTGTAGTGATAGATGCGCAGATGATGATGTGCAAGTAGAGATACTGGGGTGCAAAAGAGCAAGAGGGTAAGTAATAATATGGGGATGAGGTAGTTGGGTGTGCTATTTACAGATTGGCTGTGTACAGGTACAGTGATCGGTAAGCTGCTCTGACAGATAAATCTTAAAGTTAGAGAGGGAGATATAAGTCTCCAGCTTCAGAGATTTTTGCAATTCATTCCAGTCACTGGCAGCAGAGAACTGGAAGGAAAGGCGGCCAAAGGAAGTGTTGGCTTTGTGGGTGACTATTGAAATATACCTGCTGGAGGGCGTGCTACGGGTGGGTGTTGTTATGGTGACCAGTGAGCTGAGATAAGGTGGGGCTTTACCTAGCAAAGACATATAGATGACCTGGAGCCAGTGGGCTTGGTGACGGATATGTAGTGAGGGCCAGCCAACGAGAGAATGCAGGTTGCAGTGGTGGGTAGTATACGGGGCTTTGGTGACGAAACAGATGACACTGTGATAGACTACATCCAGTTTGCTGAGAAGAGTGTTGGGGGCTATTTTGTAAATTACATCCCCGAAGTCCAGGATCGGTAGGATAGTCAGTTTTATGAGGGTATGTTTGGAAGGAGGCTTTGTTGTGAATTAGGAAGCCGATTCTAGATTTAATTTTGGATTGGAGATGCTTTATGTGAGTCTGGAAGGAGAGTTTACAGTCTAACCAGAAATCTAGGTAATTGTAGTTGTCCACATATTCTAGATCAGAACCGTCCAGAGTAGTGATGCTAGTCGGGCGGGAGGGTGTGGGCAGCGATCGGTTGAAGAGCATGCATTTAGTTTTACTTGCATTTAAAAGTAGTTGGAGGCCACGGAAGGAGAGTTGTATGGTGCTGAAGCTCATTTGGAGGTTTGTTAGCACAGTGTCCAAAGAATGGCCAGGTGTATACAAAATGGTGTTGTCTGCGTAGAGGTGGATAAGAGAATCACCAGCAGCGAGAGCAACATCATTGATGTATACAGAGAAAAGAGTCAGCCCGAGAATTGAACCCCATAGAGACTGCCAGAGGTCCGGACAACAGGCCCTCCTTTGACACACTGAACTCTATCTGAGAAGTAGTTGGTGAACCAGACGAGGCAGTCATTTGAGAACCCAAGGCTATTGAGTCTGTCGATAAGAATGCGATGATTGACAGTCGAAAGCCTTGGCCAGGTCAATGAAGACGGCTGCACAGTATTGTCTTTTATCGATGGCAGTTATGATATAATTTAGGACCTTGAGCGTGGCTGAGGTCCACCCATGACCAGCTCGGAAACCAGATTGCATAGTGGAGAAGGTACGGTGGGATTCGAGATGGTCGGTGATCTGTTTGTTAACTTTTAGAAAGGCAGGGCAGGATGGATATAGTTCTGTAACAGTTTGGGTCTAGAGTGTAGACCGGGGGGGGGGGGGGGGGGGGGGGGGGGCAAGTTGCTGCAGGGGGGTGCTGAGATGTTGGCCTTGGTAGTGGAAAGCATATGCTTATTGTAATTATCAATTGCCGTGTGGCAGCAGAGAGAACAGTCTATGACTTGGGTGGCTGGACTCTTTGACAATTTTTAGGTCCTTCCACTGACACCGCCTGGTATAGAGGTCCTGGATGGCAGAGAGCTCAGCCCCAGTGATGTACTGCACCCTACTCAGCACTCTCTGTAGCACCTTGCGGTCGTGTTCCTTGCAGTTGCCATATCAAATGGTGGTGCAGCTCTCAAAGGTGCAGCTGTAGAACTTTTTGAGGATCTGAAGGCCCATGCCGAATCTTTTCAGTCTCCCGACGTGGAAGAGGCGTTTTTGTGCCCTCTTCACAACTGTGTTGGTGTGTGGGGACTATGATAGGACCTTAGTGATGTGGACACCTAGGAACGTGAAGCTCTCGACCCGCTCCACTTCAGCCAAGTCAATGTGAATGTGGACGTGCTCGGCCCTCCGTTTCCTGTAGTCCACGATCAGCTCCCTTGTCTTGCTGACGTTGAGGGAAAGGTTGTTGTCCTGGCACCACACTGCCAGGTCACTGACCTCCTCCCTATAGGCTGTCTCATCGTCGGTGATCAAGCGAACCACCATTGTGTCGTCAGCAAACTTAATGATGGTGTAGAAGTTGTGGGTGAACAAGGAGTACAGGAGGGGACTATTCATGCACCCCTTACGGGCCACCGTGTTGAGGGTCAGCGTGGCAGGTGTGTTGTAACCTCTAACCCCTAAACCTAATTTTAACCCTAACCATCATTTTAACCCTTAACCTAACCTCTAAGCCTAAAATAGGCTTTTTCCTTGTGGGGACATTCAAATTGTCCTTGTTTTAGTATCTGGTCCCCACAAGGATAGTAAAACCAAACACACACACACACACACTCACTTACTGGATTCATCAGAGTCGTATTCGTTGTCATTGTCTTCGTTGGGAGCAAGGCCTGTTGGTGGTGCCATGCTGGGTTTGGGGGCAGGAGTGGGTTTCTCCTCCCTGACTAGGGAGGAGAAACCTGTGGGCTGTGGGAAACCTGTGCTGTGGGCATCTGCTCTTCTGTGGTGCAGGGGCTGACAAAGAGAAATACAGATATCTAGCCAGTCTCAATTTCAAAGCAGAAGCGATTATGCAAGTTAGTCGTTGGTGGCAATTGGTAGGTTAACAAAACCAAAGTTGTTTCTTCTTATCCACTGACTGCTTTCAGAGGGGAGAAGGCAACACATATGTCATTTTGTAATTTGGGTGAAATGTCCCTTTAATCATACCCTGTGCTGTGACTGTGTCAGCTGGAGCTGGTGGGTTCTCTCTTCCCCTGGCTGTGGGAGGTCTGGAGCCTAACTGTCTTTCCATCTTCACCACTTCCTCCACCACGGCAGGGCTAACCTGGGCCTCAGCAACGCCCTCTAGTGTCTGAGCAGAGCTATTGCCCTCTGGGTCATGTTGCTCCGAACTGGAGTATGGGGGCTCATCAGTGGGCTCTGAGACAGAGAGAGGAAGATTACATTTTGAAATATATATGTCCTCGATACCCAACATCTGAGACAAACTAAAAGCTTTTGCTTTTACCTCTCATACAAGTCCAACTAGTAGTGAAATGGAAATGCTTGTTTCCACTGCTCACCTTGGTTTTGTATGTTGGAGTAGGAGTTATCCTGCTGCTCCTGCCGCTCTGTGTAGTCCTCTGCACCAGGGTCTGACTGGTAGCTGGGCTGGGTACGGGGATAGGGCTGGGCACTGGGCTGGTGATGGGAATGGGTAGGGGTCTGGGTATGGGGGCTCTCTGTACCTGTCCCTCTGGGCCTGGAGATGGGCAGGGGAGCAGGGAGGACTTGCTGGGGTTGTCCCTTAAAGAACCATGCTCCAGAACGCTTCAACATCTAGACATAAAACGAGAGATGGAGAGACACAGAGGAAGAGAGAGAGAGGGAAGAGATGTAGAGAAAGAATGAGAGAGATCGCAGGAGATATAGAGAGAGGGAGAGGGAGAGAATTAGATGGAAAGAGAGAAAATGAGATGGAGGGGGGGTAGCGTGCTTAGCAGATGAGTTATCGCACATTGATTGACAAGTAGGACCATTTAATTAAAGGTTCTGAAACATAGTGACTGAACCAGCTGAACCCTCATCTCCCTCCTTCTCTCATCTACCCATTCACTCTCTTCCCCCTTCACTCTCTTCCTCTCTCCCCCTTCTCTCTCTTCCTCTCTCCCCCTTCTCTCTTTAACCCCGTATCTTCCTCCTCCTCTCTCTTTTACCCCTTATCTTCCTCTCTCTCCCCTTCTCTCTCCATCTGTCTCTCCATTTAGATTTTGAAGGGACAAACAACCACAATTGTTTCTCATAAGAGGGAATATTCAATGGAGGATAATTAGAGGGTACTGAGAATTATTATTAAAATGATTAAAGCTACTGACTGTCTCTCCACCCCTTCTTTCCTCCCCTCATCACTCTCCCCTTGTCTCCTCCCCTCTCTGCCCCTCAAGCCTCTCCACCCCTTCTTTCCTCCCCTCATCACTCTCCCCTTGTCTCCTCCCCCTCTCTGCCCCTCAAGCCTCTCCACCCCTTCTTTCCTCCCCTCATCACTCTCCCCTTGTCTCCTCCCCTCTCTGCCCCTCAAGCCTCTCCTCTCACTTCTTTCCTCTCTCTCTTTCCACCTCACCTCTTGATGTTCACTGCAGATCCTACAAACCCACACTGGAGATGACGAACAGCTGTTCTGAATCCCACACTTACTGCACATGTGCTGGAGGCAGAAACACGCACGCACACGCACACGCACACACACACACAGGTCTCTTGAGGCAGTGCAGGTACACACACAATTTTACAGTTCATGAAGTGAATGGACAGGATAATCTCTAAGTAACAAGAACTAGAAAGTAGAACAAAAGAAAGTAACAAAATAATGAGTTACAAGAGTTACAGGAGTTACAGGAGTTACAGGCAGTGAAAATTCTTTAAAGTACTACCCAAGTAGTTGTTTTGGGTATCTGTACTTAACTTTACTATTTATATATTTTACCTTTACTTCACTACATTCTTAAAGACAATTATGTACTTTTTACTGAATACATTATCCCTGACACCCAAAAGTACTCGTTAAATTTTGAATGCTTAGTAGGACAGGAACATTTTCTAATTCACACACTTATCAAGAGAACATCCCTGATCATCCCTACTGTCTATGATCTTGTGGACTCACGAAACACACATGCTTCATTTGTAAAGGATGTCTGAGTGTTGGAGTGTGCCCTTGGCTATCTGTTTAAAAAACAAGAAAATGGTGCCATCTGGTTTGGTTAATATAAGGAATTTGAAATTATTTATACTTTGAATTTTATAGTTAAGTATATTTTAGCAATTACATTTACTTTTGATACTTGTTATTATTAATTTGTTTATTTATTTTTTTACTCCTTTTTCTCCCCAACTTCTTGGTATCCAATGTAACGTTCTGGGTGTAGTGGGTGAGAAGTCAGGTGCAGGAAGCTGAGAGTTCTGGGTAGTGCTAATTTAATGCACAAAACGGCGAACATAAGCCAACCCCACGAAAACACAGGGCGCACAACAAAACAAACGCCCCAAACACGGGGACTTAAACTGTCCAGCAAAACCCACGAAATGGGAAACACGTAACCCACAGACTTGCACACAAGTTACACAAAACAAAGGAACTAAGGTCAGAACGTGACAGTACCCCCCCCCCCCCAAAGGTGTGGACTCCGGCCGCAAAACCTGAACCTATAGGGGAGGGTCTGGGTGGGTGTCTGTCCGGGGTGGCGGTTCTGGCGCGGGACCCCACTCCACCTCACGGCATAACACGGTGCCTGCCCGGTCCCTCTCGCTCTCCGGTAAGCACGGGGAGTTGCTCAGATCTCCTACCTGACTTAGACACACTCCCCATGTGCCCCCTCCCAAAATTTTTTGGGGCTGCCTCTCGGGCTTCCTTGCCAGCCGTGTTCCCTCGAAGCGCTGGCTCCCATTACCTGCTGCTTCCGCTCTCCTGGCTGCCTCCACCTGTTCCCATGGGAGGCGATCCCTTCCAGCCAGGATCTCCTCCCATGTGTAGCAACCCTTGCAGTCCAAAACGTCCTCCCATGTCCAGGAGTCCTGAGATCGCTGCTGCCAGATACCACGCTGCTTGGTCCTTTTTTGGTGGGTGGTTCTGTAACGTTCTGGGTGTAGTGGGTGAGAAGTCAGGCGCAGGAAGCAGAGAGTTCTGGGTAGTGCTAATTTAATGCACAAAACGGCGAACATAAGCCAACCCCACGAAAACACAGGGCGCACAACAAAACAAATGTCCCAAACACGGGGACTTAAACTGTCCAGCAGTTTACCCCTGCGGGTCCAGTCAATGTGTTGTAATGGTCTCTGTAGGTAGGTGTGTTTGTTACCTTCTTGCAGTAGGAACAGAGTACAGAGGTGACTCCCTGCTGTCCAAACGTCTCTCCACACAGCAGACAACGAGACTGACCATCTCCACACGCAGTCTTCTTCATACTGTCCAACCTAGTGGCAAAACGCCTGCAGTACACACACACACACACACACACACACACACACACACACACACACACACACACACACACACACACACACACACACACACACACACACACACACACACACACACACACACACACACACACACACACACACAAAGGACACAGACTGTCCAGACAGGTCGCCAACCGCCTAGAGATCACACAGTATGCACACACACACCCACACACACACACACACACACACACACACACACACACACACACACACACACACACACACACACACACACACACACACACACACACACACACACACACACACACACACACACACACACACACAATTTTCTATTTCTCTCTCGTTCTCGTTCCTCGCTCTCTCTCTCTGTCTGTCTCACCCGATCCTCTCCTGCTCCATGGCCTCTATGGTCTCAGCCCGAGCCAGAACACTGTTGATGATCTCCTTCTCTTCGTCTGTTAGCGTGACCTCCTGAGGACCTCCTCCATGACCTCCACCATGCTGGTACATCCTGCTGACTGACCTGACAGACGGAACGGACACACCGGTAGAATTTGCCGGTCAACAGTACTTAACATCAGATTTGGTCCAGACCAGACCAAAAACCAATATCCGTGGATGTGGAAATCAAGACTAGTCCGGACTGCACCAAAAAGAGACGTCCAAAAGGCTTCGGTGTTGGTCCGTGCTTACTGAGGTGTAGCCTACACTACTGCCTGTTAAATCATTGTATGAATGCCCATCTATGTGGTAATCCTACCGTTTATAGAACACCAAAAAGAGACATCCAAAAGACGTTGGCTCATGTTTACTGGGGTGTAGTCTAACATACCGCAATGCAATTGTATGAATGCCCATCCATGTGGTCGGCCCACTGTTTGTAAAACAGGCCGTTGTATTGGCTTCATTAGTCCTGATTACTGTGACTAATCAATTTGGCTATTTAGGCTCTGAATATCAGCTACCCAACTTTATCAGGAGTTATTGTGAGCATATTTGCAATGTGTTGACACAGTGGGAAATGCAGAAGTATGTTATTTTTTCGCAATAAAAAATGTATGGATACAAATTTGAAACCACTGATCATGACAATGGGGTGAAACTCCTGGCTAACAGTTGTTATGGTCCATTCCATAGTGTCCATTCTACTTTCACCTGTCCTTGTTTTTAGGACATGTTGTTTGATAACATGACAGCAAATGTTTTGTTTGATTAGGCGCCATTTACTGCTATTTGATGGGAGAAACCTGCATGATGTAAAAAGTGTCTGTCTCATTACATTGTCATCCATTTTATCTCCAGCCTCTAGGCTACAGAAAAGTGGCTGTGTCATTACATTGTCATCCATTTTATCTCCAGCCTCTAGGCTACAGAAAAGTGGCTGTGTCATTACATTGTCATCCATTTTATCTCCAGCCTCTAGGCTGCAGAAAAGGCCACATAGACATTTATTTTTTTATACCCCTTTTTCTCTCCAATTTCGTGGTATCCAATTGGTAGTTACAGTCTTGTCCCATCGCTGAACTCGGGAGAGGCGAAGGTCGAGAGCCGTGCGTCCTCCGAAACACAACCCAGCCAAGTCGCACCAATGTGTCGGAGGAAACACTGTACACCTGGCGACCGTGTCAGCGTGCATTGCGTCCGCCACAGGAGTTGCTAGTGCGCGATGGGACAAGAACATCCCTGCCAGCCAAACCCTCCCCTAACCCGGATGACGCTGGGACAATTGTGTGCCGCCCCATGGGTCTCTCGGTTGTGGCCGGCTGCGACAGAGCCTGGACTCACAGATCTCTAGTGGCACAGCTAGCACTGCGATGCAGTGTCTTAGACCACTGCGCCACTCAGGAGGCCACATATTATTTCTACCATATCCTAGATATGCTACATGATTTATGTTAGAAACATTTTTTGGACAGAACATTGGTGGATCGCCACAGCGATGTGTCTCTCCAACAGAACCTGGAAAGGTGCGCTGGGAATGAACAAGCAAAATATTTAGCGCCCCTGCCTTAGACAAAGTAGGCACTGCTTATCACAGGGCGGCATCAGCTCTCACCTAAAAAGCCCATATGCCACTGGTTGAGAGAAAATGACATTGTTTTTAGGCAGAATTCTGTGAGGTTTTATGTGTTGTTGTTGGAGGTGCATCTTGGTTAGTTTAGCTCAGAAAATGCCACCCTGATTTAGCGCCTGGTCTTGTCCACTCCACTCTGTTCTAATGAGGCTTTGTGGGCGATGTAGAGGGAAACAGAAGACATACGTGTTCCTGAGAGTCTTATCTTTCAGTTATGAGGTCATAATATTCTATGAACCAAGAGCCATTATTGTTTTTATTCAGAGTTTTTCCTCAAGACACCATTTTCAAATCAGTGTATTATAGTGTTTGCTGCGGGTCACCAGGATCAGGGTCGCGACCCCTCATTTGGGAAACGCTGCCCTATCCCCATACCGGGCTCAAACCAGTGAACCTCTGCTCGCAGACACACGTAAACGTCCTCCTTGACAGTGTACCAACTGATTGCGCTATACAACAGGTACCAATTAGTTAGCTCCATCGGCGACATTTCAAGCTAGCTGTGGAGTGACCTTAACTCGTTACAGATGCATCAGTCCTGTCTGTCTCAACCCTGATCCTGGTGACCCGCAGACAACACTGAAATACACGGACCTAAAGGATACACGGCTGTAGATATTCTACTTGACAGTGCTCTAATCTAGCCGATGATAATGATGTGTGCCTCTGTTCCTTGTTCAGTGAAAACATCTAGAGGCATTTTCAGTTCCTGGTAGCAGGGTATTGAACCCTGAGTAATGCACAGTAGTATTGAACCCTGAGTAATGCACAGTAGTATTGAACCCTGAGTAATACACAGTAGTATTGAACCCTGAGTAATACACAGTAGTATTGAACCCTGAGTAATACACAGTAGTATTGAACCCTGAGTAATACACAGTAGTATTGAACCCTGAGTAATGCACAGTAGTATTGAACCCTGAGTAATACACAGTAGTATTGAACCCTGAGTAATGCACAGTAGTATTGAACCCTGAGTAATACACAGTAGTATTGAACCCTGAGTAATGCACAGTAGTATTGAACCCTGAGTAATGCACAGTAGTATTGAACCCTGAGTAATGCACAGTAGTATTGAACCCTGAGTAATACACAGTAGTATTGAACCCTGAGTAATGCACAGTAGTATTGAACCCTGAGTAATGCACAGTAGTATTGAACCCTGAGTAATACACAGTAGTATTGAACCCTGAGTAATGCACAGTAGTATTGAACCCTGAGTACAGATCACTCCAGAGGCGACGGTTGACTTCTCACTTTCTCTCTCTCTTGCCTACTCATTCTCTCTCCTCCCCCTCTCTCCTCTCTATTCTTTCTGTACTGTCACAAATGTTCTCTCCCTGATGATTAGAAATGTCAGGGGTTACTGTGACCGCCAGCGGCATGGCAACATGACTGATTGCTGTCACAGTGTGTGTGTGTGTGCATGCATGCATGCATGAGTGTGTTTGAGTGACATTGGTGGGTTGAGGGGGCGAAGTCAGGGGAGGGGTCAGGGAGAATGTTCAAGAATGGCGTGACACTCTCACCCCATGTGTCATCACTCATCATCACACACACACACACACACACACACACACACACACACACACACACACACACACACACACACACACACACACACACACACACACACACACACACACACACACACACACACACACACACACACACACACACACACACACACACACACACACACACACACACACTGTATGACATCAGTCTACAACCATAGAATGGTGCAGATGGAGAGAAGAAGAGATTAGTATATTGTGTAATATCTGTGGTGGCAGCCTTCAAATGGCTTGATGTCTCATGAACAATATGACAAGGTCCCCTTGACTTGGTTACAAGGACTACAGAAGATGTTCTAAAGAGGCGAGCCCTGCCCACAGTAGCTCTGTGTACAGAACACACACGACATGACATTACATCAGCTTCACTGACCCCCTCCTAACCTGACACACACTAGCACACTACCATGGATATATAGTCACCTCCAGCTACATAGTGGCTCATTCAACCCTACTCCTCTCCCCTCCCCTCCTCTCCACCTCTCCCCTCTACCTCTCCCCTCATCTCCACCTCTCCCCTCCACCTCTCCCCCCCTCTCCACCTCTCCTCTCCACCTCTCCTCTCCACCTCTCCCCTCCTCTCCACCTTTCCTCTCCCCTCCTCCACCTCTCCTCTCCACCTCTCCCCTCTACCTCTCCCCTCATCTCCACCTCTCCCCTCCTCTCCACCTCTCCTCTCCACCTCTCCACCTCTCCCCTCCTCTCCACCTTTCCTCTCCCCCCTCTCCACCTCTCCTCTCCACCTCTCCTCTCCACCTCTCCCCTTCTCTCCACCTCTCCCCTTCTCTCCTCCTCTCCACCTCTCCCCCTTTCCTCTCCCCTCCTCTCCACCTCTCCCCTTCTCTCCTCCTCTCCACCTCTCCCCCTTTCCTCTCCCCTCCTCTCCACCTCTCCCCTTCTCTCCTCCTCTCCACCTCTCCCCTTCTCTCCTCCTCTCCTCTCCTGCTCTCCACCTCTCCTCTCCTCCTCTCCACCTCTCCTCTCCCCTCCTCTCATCAGCTGCTTCACATGTAAAATCTCCCATCCAAAACTGAACAAACACACGTACACACCAACGTGAAATGAGTTTGCTCTGAGTGGTTTGCATATACACACACACACACACACACACACACACACACACACACACACACACACACACACACACACACACACACACACACACACACACACACACACACACACACACACACACACACACACACACACACACACACACACACACACACACACACACACACACACAGTGTGCAGGACTAACGGGGCTGAGATCAAAGCCAGTCTTGTGACTAAAGGAAGTAAGTCTGTTGGAGAACCTGAAAGTAAACATGATATTAAAAACAACAGTGTGTGCGTGTGTGTCCTGAGGGTTGATGGGAACTCTTTTCAATCAACACCTCTTCTCCGCTGACCCACTCAAAGGACACTTGTCACTAGAAAGAATTTTGTTTGAGTCACACTTTTCTAATAACATGGCTGGGTGAAACTGTTATGCAGGTGAGTGAGGACCCAAAAGCGATTTAACAGAAACAGAGTCTTTTAATGTCCAAACAGGGAAAACATAAATCCTCAATCTTTACAGGAGATGTCCAAACAGGGAAAACATAAATCCTCTTTCTTTACAAGAGAGTCCCTCTTCTAGTAGTAGAGGAGAATTGATTTTCCTCCGGCACCCCTGTCAAATCACCAGGCTCCTCCTGTGAAGAGGGGGCAGAAGAAACAGGAGGGATAGCAGACATTAAACATTTCACATGACAAGAGACGTTCCAGGAGAGGATAGAATTACTAGACCAATTAATAGAAGGATTATGACACACTAGCCAGGGATGGCCCAAAACAACAGGTGTAAAAGGTGAATGAAAAATCAAAAAAGAAATGGTTTCGCTATGATTACCAGAGACAGTGAGGGTTAAAGGTAGCGTTTCACGCTGAATCCTGGGGAGAGGACTACCATCCAAGGCGAACATAGCCGTGGGCTCCCCTAACTGTCTGAGAGGAATGTCATGTTCCCGAGCCCAGGCTTCGTCCATAAAACAGCCCTCCGCCCCAGAGTCTATCAAGGCACTGCAGGAAGCTGCTGAACCGGTCCAGCGTAGATGGACCAACAAGGTAGTACAGGATCTTGACGGAGAGACCTGAGTAGTAGCGCTCACCAGTAGCCCTCCGCTTACTGATGAGCTCTGGCTTTTACTGGACATGAAATGACAAAATGACCAGCGGAACCGCAATAGAGACAGAGGCGGTTGGTGATTCTCCGTTCCCTCTCCTTAGTCGAGATGCGAATACCCCCCAGCTGCATGGGCTCAGCACCTGAGCCAGTGGAGGAAGATGGTAGTGATGCGGAGAGGGGGGAAACGGATAACGCGAGCTCTCTTCCACGAGCTCAGTGACGAAGATCTACCCGTCATTCTATGCGAATAGCGAGTTCAATCAAAGAATCCACGCTGGAAGGAACCTCCCGGGAGAGAATCTCATTCTTTACCTCCGCGTGGAGACCCTCCAGAAAACGAGTGAGCAACGCCGGCTCGTTCCAGTCACTGGAGGCAGCAAAAGTGCGAAACTCTATAGAGTAATCCGTTATGGATCGATTACCTTGACATAGGGAAGACAGGGCCCTGGAAGCTTCTTTCCCAAAAACTGAACGATCAAAAACCCGTATCATCTCCTCCTTAAAGTTCTGATACTGGTTAGTACACTCAGCCCTTGCCTCCCAGATTGCCGTGCCCCACTCACGAGCCCGTCCAGTAAGGAGAGATATGACGTAGGCGATACGAGCTGTACCCCTGGAGTACGTGTTGGGCTGGAGATAGAACACAATATCACACTGGGTGAGGAACGAGCGGCATTCAGTGGGCTGCCCAGAGTAACACGGTGGGTTATTAATTCTGGGCTCCGGAGACTCGGAAGCCCTGGAAGTAGCCGGTGGATCGAGGCGGAGATTGTGAATATGTTTTGAGAGGTCGGAAACTTGGGCGGCCAGGGTCTCAACGGCATCTCGAGCAGCAGACAATTCCTGCTCGTGTCTGCCTAGCATCGCTCCCTGGATCTCGACGGCTGAGTAGAGAGGATCCGAAGTCGCTGGGTCCATTCTTGGTCGGATTCTTCTGTTATGCAGGTGAGTGAGGACCCAAAAGCGATTTAACAGAAACAGAGTCTTTTAATGTCCAAACAGGGAAAACATAAATCCTCTTTCTTTACAAGAGAGTCCCTCTTCTAGTAGTAGAGGAGAATTGCAGGGCTAGCGGCAACAGACTGCAGGTCCCTTCGGGTAGGCGCGGGCCGTAGAGGATAGAGACACCTGCTCACACGCAGTATCTGATGAAGAGGCAGATTACGACAGGACGGAACAAGGGCAGAAGCAAACAAGAATCCGACAAGGACAGAAGCAGAAACAGAGAGAGAAATAGAGACTTAATCAGAGGGCAAAAGAGGGGACAGGTGAGAGAGAGTAAACGAGGTCGTTAGGAGAATGAGGAACAGCTGGGAGCAGGAACGGAACGATAGAGAGAGAGAGAGATAGAGAGAGAGAAAGTAACCTAATACGACCAGCAGGGGGAAACGAAGAGAAGAGAAAGCACAGGGACAAGACATGACAATACATGACAGAAACAGGGACTGGTGTGTGCTTGTCGACAGTAGAACATTCTTTCATCTGGGGAAGGAGAATGAAAACTGTACAGAAAGTTACATTTTTTCTCTCTTTCCAAACATTACAAAACAAAAACAGTTTTCAGTTCACATCTGGTTTGAGTCTGATTAGGAGATGAAAGAGCCAGGTCGTTTTAAAACAACATGCTGTGTGGTGTGTGTTGGTATGTCTGTGACAGCAGCTGCGGAGGCCTGCAGTGGACAAACAGACATACAAACACACACACACACACACACACACACACACACACACACACACACACACACACACACACACACACACACACACACACACACACACACACACACACACACACACACACACACACACACACATCAGCACACCTCCCCCTGCACACACTGCACACGCAACGCCCACACACAGCAAGCTGAGAAAGAGGACCTGTCATCATGCATCTATCGACTGACACTTTCACTGGCCCAGGGAAAAACACACACACACACACACACACACACACACACACACACACACACACACACACACACACACACACACACACACACACACACACACACACACACACAGCTCAGGGAACTGCAGTCCAAGTCTCTGTGTGTGTGTGTGTGTGTGTGTGTGTGTGTGTGTGTGTGTGTGTGTGTGTGTGTGTGTGTGTGTGTGTGTGTGTGTGTGTGTGTGTGTGTGTGTGTGTGTGTGTGTGTGTGTGTGTGTGTGTGTGTGTGTGTGTGTGTCATCCCATGTCATCCCTGCGTCATCGTCCTGTTTCCCTCGTTTCTTTACATCTCGCAATAGAATTCATAAACAAATGCTGTGGAAATAGGACATCAAACTCCATTCCATGTCATAATTTGGAGAATGTATGATTTCATGCATAAACAGCTGTAGTTATTTGTAATTTTCTACATAATTTGAGATGAAACTATTGTTCTATCAAGCAGGGAATGCTGCATTCATAGAATTAGAATTAGCAGGAGGGGTATTCCCATTCCAATCAGTTCTAATTCAATGGATTTTCCACTGCCTGAAGAATCCCACAGCTTCCGAAAAATCTCTGTGGTTAATACATACAGTTACATTCAAAAGTTTGGACACACCTACTCATTCAATAGTTTTTTTGTGTTTTTACTATTTTCTACATTGTAGAATAATAGTGAAGACATCAAAACTATGAAAGAACACATTTGGACTCATGTAGTAACCAAATAAGGGTTAAACAAATATATTTTATATTTGAGATTCTCCAAAGTAGCTTGATGACAGCTTTGCACACTCTTGGCATTCTCTCAACCAGCTTCATGAGAGATGCTTTTCCAATAGTCTTGAAGGAGTTCCTATAAGGGCACAAGGTGAGACCCAAATGTAGACACAGGAGGCAGATGGTTGAGCTCCGATATTTATTATAACAAGAGGGGTAGGCAAAAGGCAGGTCGGGTACAGGCGAAAGTTCATAAACCAGGTCCAAACAGTACCAGGCGATAGGCAGGCTCGAGGTCAGTAACCAGGTCAGAGTCCAAACGGTACAAGACGATAGGCAGGCTTGAGGTCAGGGGCAAGCAGAGTGGTCAGGCAGGCGGGCTCAGAGTCAGGACAGGCAAGGGTCAAAACCAGGAGGGCGAGAAAATAGAGACTGGGAAAAGCAGGAGCTGAGACACCACAAAAATGCTGGTTGACTTGACAAACAAGACGAACTGGCAACAGGGAAACAGGAAACACAGGGATAAATATACCGGGGATGGGGGGGAGACAAGCACAAGGACAGGTGAAACAGATCAGGGCGTGACCGTTCCCACGTATGCAGATCACTTCACCTGTTCATAGCCCATCTGTATATAGCCCATCTATCTACCTCATCCCCATACTGTATTGATTTATTTTGCTCCTTTTGCACCACAGTATCTCTACTTGCACATCCATCTTTTGCACATTTACCATTTCAGTGTTTAATTTCCATATTGTAATTACTTCACCACCATGGCCTATTTATTGCCTTAACTCCCTTATTTGACCTTATTTGCATTATAGACTTTGTTTTCTTTATATCTACTTTATATCAACCACACTGCACACTGCCCTAACCCACCTGGACAAGAGGAATACCTATGTGAGAATGCTGTTCATCGACTACAGCTCGGCATTCAACACCATAGTACCCTCCAAGCTCGTCATCAAGCTCGAGACCCTGGGTCTCGACCCCGCCCTGTGCAACTGGGTACTGGACTTCCTGACGGGCCGCCCCCAGGTGGTGAGGGTAGGCAACAACATCTCCTCCCCGCTGATCCTCAACACGGGGGCCCCACAAGGGTGCGTTCTGAGCCCTCTCCTGTACTCCCTGTTCACCCACGACTGCGTGGCCACGCACGCCTCCAACTCAATCATCAAGTTTGCGGACGACACAACAGTGGTAGGCTTGATTACCAACAACGACGAGACGGCCTACAGGGAGGAGGTGAGGGCCCTTGGAGTGTGGTGTCAGGAAAATAACCTCACACTCAACGTCAACAAAACTAAGGAGATGATTGTGGACTTCAGGAAACAGCAGAGGGAACACCCCCTATCCACATCGATGGAACAGTAGTGGAGAGGGTAGCTAGTTTTAAGTTCCTCGGCATACACATCACAGACAAACTGAATTGGTCCACTCACACTGACAGCGTCGTGAAGAAGGCGCAGCAGCGCCTATTCAACCTCAGGAGGCTGAAGAAATTCGGCTTGTCACCAAAAGCACTCACAAACTTCTACAGATGCACAATCGAGAGCATCCTGGCGGGCTGTATCACCGCCTGGTACGGCAACTGCTCCGCCCTCAACCGTAAGGCTCTCCAGAGGGTAGTGAGGACTGCACAACGCATCACCGGGGGCAAACTACCTGCCCTCCAGGACACCTACACCACCCGTTGTTACAGGAAGGCCATAAAGATCATCAAGGACATCAACCACCCGAACCACTGCCTGTTCACCCCGCTATCATCCAGAAGGCGAGGTCAGTACAGGTGCATCAAAGCTGGGACCGAGAGACTGAAAAACAGCTTCTATCTCAAGGCCATCAGACTGTTAAATAGCCACCACTAACATTGAGTGGCTGCTGCCAACACACTGTCATTGACACTGACCCAACTCCAGCCATTTTAATAATGGGAATTGATGGGAAATGATGTAAATATATCACTAGCCACTTTAAACAATGCTACCTTATATAATGTTACTTACCCTACATTATTCATCTCATATACATATGTATATACTGTACTCTACAACATCGACTGCATCCTTATGTAACACATGTATCACTAGCCACTTTAACTATGCCACTTTGTTTACTTTGTCTACACACTCATCTCATATGTATATACTGTACTCGATACCATCTACTGTATGCTGCTCTGTACCATCACTCATTCATATATCCTTATGTACATATTCCTTATCCCCTTACACTGTGTATAAGACTGTAGTTTTGGAATTGTTAGTTAGATTACTTGTTGGTTATCACTGCATTGTCGGAACTAGAAGCACAAGCATTTCGCTACACTCGCATTTAACATCTGCTAACCATGTGTATGTGACAAATAAAATTTGATTTGATTTGATTTGATTATTGACTGTATGTTTTGTTCATTCCATGTGTAACTCTGTGTTGTTGTATGTGTCGAACTGCTATGCTTTATTTTGGCCAGGTCGCAGTTGCAAATGAGAATTGTTCTCAACTAGCTTACCTGGTTAAATAAAGCTGAAATAAAAAATAAATAAATACCTTGTCACAACACAACTGATTTGCTACAAACACATTAAGAAGGAAAGAAATTCCACAAATTAACTTTTAACAAGGCACACCAAGGCACGTCAATTGAAATGAATTCCAGGTGACTACCTCATGAAGCTGATTGAGAGAATGCCAAGAGTGTGCAGAGCTGTCATAAAGGCAAAGGGTGGCTACATTGAAGAACGTCAAATATAAAATATATTTTCATTTGTTTAACATTTTTTAGGTTACTACATTATTCTGTATGTGTTATTTCATAGTTTTGATGTCTTCACTATTATTCTACAATGTAGAAAATAGTAAAAATAAAGAAAATCCCTTGAATGAGTAGGTGTGTCCAAACTTTTGACTGGTACTATATCACAGGCAGCCGGTGGCACTTTAATTGGAGGGGACGGGCTCATAGTAATGGCTGGAACGGAATTATTGGAATGGTATCAAACATGTGGTTTCCATGTGGTTCAAATCAAATCAAATCAAATTTTATTTGTCACATACACATGGTTAGCAGATGTTAAATGCGAGTGTAGCGAAATGCTTGTGCTTCTAGTTCCGACAATGCAGTGATAACCAACAAGTAATCTAACTAACAATTCCAAAACTACTGTCTTATACACAGTGTAAGGGGATAAGGAACATGTACATAAGGATATATGAATGAGTGATGGTACAGAGCAGCATACAGTAGATGGTATCGAGTACAGTATATACATATGAGATGAGTGTGTAGACAAAGTAAACAAAGTGGCATAGTTAAAGTGGCTAGTGATACATGTGTTACATAAGGATGCAGTCGATGATGTAGAGTACAGTATATACATATGCATATGAGATGAATAATGTAGGGTAAGTAACATTATATAAGGTAGCATTGTTTAAAGTGGCTAGTGATATATTTACATAATTTCCCATCAATTCCCATTATTAAAATGGCTGGAGTTGGGTCAGTGTCAATGACAGTGTGTTGGCAGCAGCCACTCAATGTTAGTGGTGGCTGTTTAACAGTCTGATGGCCTTGAGATAGAAGCTGTTTTTCAGTCTCTCGGTCCCAGCTTTGATGCACCTGTACTGACCTCGCCTTCTGGATGATAGCGGGGTGAACAGGCAGTGGTTCGGGTGGTTGATGTCCTTGATGATCTTTATGGCCTTCCTGTAACAACGGGTGGTGTAGGTGTCCTGGAGGGCAGGTAGTTTGCCCCCGGTGATGCGTTGTGCAGTCCTCACTACCCTCTGGAGAGCCTTACGGTTGAGGGCGGAGCAGTTGCCGTACCAGGCGGAGATACAGCCCGCCAGGATGCTCTCGATTGTGCATCCTTACGATTCCATTCACTTCATTCCAGCCATTATTATGAGCTGTACTCCCCTCACCATCCTCCTGTGATATACACAATGTGTACCAAACATTAGGAACACCAACCTAAAATTGAGCTGAAAGCCCCCCTTGACACACACCGGTGCGCCTGGCAGCTACTACCTTACACCGTCCAAAGGCACTTACATTTTTTGTCTTGCTCATTCACCCTCTGAATGGCACACATACACAAGCCATGTCTCAATTGTTTCAAGGCTTAAACATTATTTTTAAAAAACAGTTTCCTCCCCTTCATCTGCACTGACTGAATTGGATTTAACAAGTGACATCAATAAGGGATCATAGCTCTTACCTAGATTCATCTGGTCAGTCTATGTCATGGAAAGAGCAGGTGTTTTAATGTTTTGTATAGTCAGTGTATGTACACTCAATGGCCAGTTTATTAGGTACACCACCCTGTTCACAAATGGTTCGCTCTTACAGACAGTGAGTCACATGACCGTGGCTTGCTATATAAAGAAGGCAGACAGGCATCGAGACATTCAGTTATTGTACGATTGAAGGTTAGAATGGGCAAAACGAGTGACCTAAGCAACTTTGAGTGTGGTATGATCAATGGGAACCAGGCACACTGATTCCAGTATCTGAGAAACGGCAGGCCTCCTGGGATTTTCACACACGACAGTGTCTAGGGTTTACTGAGAATGGTGCGACAAACAAAAAACATCAAGTCAGCAGCAGTCCTGTGGGCGAAAACAGCTTGTTAATGAGAGGTCGAAGGAGAATGGCAAGAAGAGTGCAAGCTAACACACGTTAGGTCCCCTGATACCAATTGAGCAACGTTTCCATTCCCCGAAGAATTACGGCTGTTCTGTAGGCAAAGGGGGGTCTGTACCTAATAAATTAGCCACTGAGTGAATATACTCAGTATATTCTGAAGCTATTCCACCTTTTTTATTACATTACTTTAGCTTTGTTTTTATTTTTGCCTCCTTGGGAACCTTATTTGCCACACTGCTTGTCCTGGATTCTCTGCTTGTGGTATTTATATCTTGGACTAGTAGGAGTCATTTCTGGAACACAGAACATTCTAAAGAATTCCATTCCCTTAAGATTCCATTTCTCTCCATCCTTATATCTCCACCCTCTTTCCTCTCCTTATCTCCTCTCCTCTCCTCCTCTTCACTCTCTCAGTGGAAGCAGATTATACATCTTAGAGCTGTCCACATTACCTCCTTCTATCCCTGTTGATGACTCTCTGTGGTTACACACACACACACACATATGCACACGCACACACACACACGCACATATCCACACGCACTCACTCACACACACAAGTCTTATGACGCAAACACAGATTCACACTAACTATTAAGTCTGCAGAAAGCACAAATCTCTTATGTGGCAGTGCTGTGGAGAAACATCTTACTCAGTTGGTGACAGGAGGAGGTGACGGCACACACACACACACACACACACACACACACACACACACACACACACACACACACACACACACACACACACACACACACACACACACACACACACACACACACACACACACACACACACACACACACACACACACACACACCTACTTCAGTGCACTAAAGGAGAAGACAGCTAACAAACATGTTTATAGGAATAGACAAACAGCTTTTAGATCCTGGTACTACGCATTGACATCAGAGGGTTGTACATGGGGGAGGGAGAGAACACATACTGTGTACATGTGAGTGTGCGTCTCTCGCTCCCTCTGTCTCTTTCTCTCTCTTTCTCTGTGCTCGTGCCTGTCTGACCATCCGTGTATGAATATGTGTGTGTGCATGGTTTGGGGGTGGGGCTGGGGGCCAAGGGAGTTCACAGCCCTCTTCATTAGCAGAGGGAAGGCTACAGTACTCATATGCTGAGAGAGTGAGATAGTATGGGTGTGTGATACACCAGGGGCAGCAGTTAGTATGCCACAACAGCAACATAGGCCTTCGTGCCTAATTAATGCTCTCTCTCTCTCTTTCTCTCTCTCTCACCCACTCTTTCTCTACCACTCTTCCTCCCCTCTCGCTCTCTCCCCCTGTCTCTCCCCTCTGGCTTCACTCTCTCTCTTTTCTCTCTCCCCTCTCTCTCTTTCTCCCACTCCCTCTCTCTCAGACAGACACTCTCTCTCTCTCTCAGACAGACAGCCCTTCTGCAATCACAGGTAGTATGACCTGAGGAGGTGGTCAGATAAAGGAGAGGAGGAAGGTCAGGAGTGGGTGTCCACTACCTCTCCAGGGACACATCTGCAGACAAGACAGGTGTTAATGTCTTCACTCCTTCACCTTCGCCCTCCTTCACACACCTCCACTCACCCCCCTCTTCCTCTCATCTTCATTCTTCCACCTGTTCCCCTTATCTCCAAACTGCCACTCAACTCAGTGGCTGCATTCCAACGGGCAAAATTGTATTTTGCTTAGTGTATTTAGAGGTGGTCAAACCCTACTCATGGGAGCGAAAGGTCCTGCACATTCCTGCATACCAAGTAGCTCTTCAGGAGGAGAGTTGGTCACCTTGAAGGGTAATTCTCAGAACCAGTAGGGTATATCTCTGTAAGACATGGGGTGTTCAATAGAGGAATTATTTGTCAAAGATGTTCTGCCCATAAGCATTCTTTGGTCACACTTTATTTGGATAGTCCAGACAGTCCATCTGTAGATGCTCTAAAGATGGTCATACTATCAACAAACTATCTGTTTATAAGCAACTGCTTGCTAAGTTTATGATTAGGGATAAGGTAATGTATAGATTAAGGGTAAGGGTTAAGGTTAGGATTAGGGCTAGGGTTAAGTTTAGGGTTAAGGTTAGGGTTAGGATAAGGGTTAAGGTTAGGGTTAGGATAAGGGTTAAGGTTAGGGTGAGGATAAGGGTTAAGTTTAGGGTTAAGGTTAGGGTTAGGGTTAGTTGAAATGTTACTGATAGTCTGTAGAGCATCTCCAGATGGATTATGCAAATAAAGTGTTACCCATTATTTTTGTTGCTATATTTCTGTCCAGTTTATTTGGATCTGTGTGTAATTCTATCCTCTTTTTCAGATTCTGCTGTGTAGGCCATGCAGCATCAAAATTCTGCTCAGGTCTCAGGCTCAGAATGGATATATTGTTATGGTTCTCTTATAAACACATTAATTTTCCCAGCCAGACGACTGACATAAAACACATTAACAGTAACTCAGAGGGAATGGACATGCTTTAGTATTCACTAGGGATATGAAACAACCTGATTCAGCATCAAACACAAACTATACCATCTGCTACCACACACACAACCACAGCCACAACCCCCCTTCACGGCTATACACACTCCAAACATACTCATGGTGCATTGGTTATCAATCACCTCTGTTCACACTTTGTTGTCCCGGGGCGCATCTGTTTTTCAAAGCCCGTCATCAGAGAGAGCAGCCAGGGGAGTAGTGGATGGTATCACTGAGACAGGAAGTAAATTACTTTAGGTTCCAACTGTTTCAAATTGAGGAAAAAGGCATTCAAAATATCCTGGATGAACTGAGGTGGAAAATCCTAATTGAAAGCAATGGGAAACTGTCCAATTCATTAAAGTTGAGATGATTGGTTAAGTGGATTTGGTTGGAATTGAGTTGACACCAACCCTGACCTCCACAGACCATTTCTCTCTGTTAAGAGTCTGAAAGAGCAATGGCAGCAGATCATCCTTTGGCATTCTCTTCTACGTGTGTGTTTGTGTGTGTGTGTGTGTGTGTGTGTGTGTGTGTGTGTGTGTGTGTGTGTGTGTGTGTGTGTGTGTGTGTGTGTGTGTGTGTGTGTGTGTGTGTGTGTGTGTGTGTGTGTGTGTGTGTGTGTGTGTGTGTGTGTGTGTGTGTGTGTGTGTGTGTGTGTGTGTGTGTGGCTATAACCTACAGCATAAAGCTTTCACACTCCACTGTATTCTGCTGAGATGGAGAAGATAAGGGGGCAACGCTGCTGCAGCCTATAAGGAGGTATGACAATACAGAAGTAAGAGTTGTAATGGTAGAATGAGAGTCTAGAGTAGTAGTAGTAGTAGTAGTAGCATCAGTGTTAGAAGTATTAGTAGTAGCAGTATTAGCATTAGTAGTATTAGTAGTAATAGCAGCAGTACTAGTATTAGTTGTAGCAGTAGCAGCAGTAGTAGTATTAGTAGTAATAGTATCAGTAGTAGTATCAGCAGTAGTAGTAGTAGTATCAGCAGTAGTAGTATAAATAGTAGTAGTAGTATCAGCAGCAGTAGGTAGTAGGTAGTAGAAGTAGAAGTAGAATTATAGTGGCCGGTGACTGAATTACATTTGACCTAATTTCTACCAGCATGTCACCTGTGCAACTAGAGACGAAAAAACTCTAGACCACTGTAACGATCTTAGTCTGTTGTTTGTAGAAAGTCAGACCGAAATGCAGCGTGTAGGTTACTCATGACTTTTAATGAAGCTAATACGGTACATGAAAATAACGGAAGAAGAAAACAACAAACGAAAGAAACTAATACAGCCTATCTGATGACTAACACTAAGACAGGTACATTCACCCACGAAATACAATGCGCACTCAAGCTATCTAAATACGGTTCCCAATCCGAGACAACTAGAATCAGCTGACTCCAATTAGGAATCGCCTCAGGCAGCCAAGCCTAACTAGACACACCCCTAATAATACACACTCCCAATTAATACAAACCCCAATACGAAATACAACATATAAACCCATGTCACACCCTGGCCTACCCAAACAACTAACAAAACACAAGATACAATGACCAAGGCGTGACAGAACCCCCCCCCTAAGGTGCGGACTCCGGGACGCACCTCAAGAGCATAGGGAGGGTCCGGGTGGGCGTCTGTCCATGGTGGCGGTTCTGGCTCGGGACGTGGACCCCACTCCATTAATGTCCTAGTTCCTCCCCTTCGCGTCCTAGGATAATCCACCTTCTCCGCCGACCATGGCCTAATAGTCCTCATCCTGATCCCCACATAACTGAGGGGCAGCTCGGGACCGAGGGGCAGCTCGGGACCGAGGGGCAGCTCGGGACCGAGGGGCAGCTCGGGACCGAGGGGCAGCTCGGGACCGAGGGGCAGCTCGGGATAGAGGGGCAACTCAGGATAGAGGGGCAACTCGGGATAGAGGGGCAACTCGGGATAGAGGGGCAACTCGGGATAGAGGGGCAACTCGGGATAGAGGGGCAACTCGGGATAGAGGGGCAACTCGGGACAGAGGGGCAACTCGGGACAGAGGGGCAACTCGGGACAGAGGGGCAGCCCGGGACAGAGGGGCAGCCCGGGACCGAAGCAGCCCGGGACCGAAGCAGCCCGGTACTGAGGGTAAGCCCGGTACTGAGGGTAAGCCCGGTACTGAGGGGAAGCCCGGTACTGAGGGGAAGCCCGGTACTGAGAGGAAGCCCGGTACTGAGAGGAAGCTCGGTACTGAGAGGAAGCTCGGTACTGAGAGGGAGCCCAGTACTGAGAGGAAGCTCAGTACTGAGAGGAAGCTCAGTACTGAGAGGAAGCTCAGGCAGGTAGTAGGCTCCGGTAAATCCTGGCTGGCTGGTGGACCTGGATGATTAAGGTTGTCTGGCCGATCTAGGAGATCTTGGTAGACTGGCACTTCTGGCGGATCCTGGCAGACTGGCACTTCTGACGGATCCTGGCAGACTGGTGACGCTGGGCCGACTGGCGGCGCTGGGCAGACAGGAGACTCCGGCAGCGCAGGAGAGTAGAAAGGCTCTGGCTGCGCTGAACAGGCGAGGCGCACTGGACGCGCTGGGCCGACTGGGAGCACTGGTGGCGCTGGACATACAGGAGACTCCGGAAGCGCAGGAGAGGAGAAAGGCTCTGGCTGCGCTAAACAGGCGGGAGACTCCGATAGCGCAGGAGAAGAGAACAGCTCTGGTTGCGCTAAACAGGCGAGGCGCACTGGAGGCCTGGTGCGTGGTGCTGGAACTGGTGGTACTGGCGCGAGGACACGCACAGGAAGCCTGGTGCGGGGAGCTGCTACCGGAGGACTGGTGTGTATAGGTGGCTCTGGATAGACCGGACCGTGCAGGCGCACTGGAGCTCTTGAGCACCGAGCCTGCCCAAGCTTACCTGGCTCGATGCCCACTCTAGCCCGGCCAATAGGAAGGGCTGGTATGAGTCGCAGCTGGCTCTGCACCCGCACTGGAAACACTGTGCGCTCCATAGCATAACACGGTGCCTGCCCGGTCTCTCTAGCCCAAGGGTGAGCACAGGGAGTATGCACAGGTTTCCTACCTGGCATAACTATTCTCCCTTTTATCCCCCCAATAAATTTTTTGGGGTGACTTTCCGGTTTCCAACCACGTCGCAGTGCTGCCTCCTCATACTCAGCCTCTCCGCTTTAGCTGCTTCTATTTCCTCCTTGGGACGGCGATATTCTCCCGGCTGCGCCCAGGGTCCTTTTCCGTCTAATATCATCTCCCAAGACCAGAAGTCCTCATATTGCTGCTCCTCACAATTAACAGGGAGAGTAGGCTCAGGTCTGACTCCTGACTCTGCCACTCTCTCTCTGCGCTTTCCCCAGTTTACCTACGGTTTTCGCTCTGTATAGCCGTGCTCTCCTTTTCGATTCCATCCGTGTATAGCCCTCTTCGCATTGCTGTAGGGAATCCCAGGCGGGCTCCTGCACTCGCACTGGGTCGGCTGCCCACCTGTCGATTTCTTCCCACGTAGTATAATCCATATCGTCCTCCTTCAGATCCTGCCAGTTCACACGCTGCTCGGTCTGTGAATCGTGGTGGGTGATTCTGTAACGATCTTCGTCTGTTGTTTGTAGAAAGTCAGACCGAAATGCAGCGTGTAGGTTACTCATGACTTTTAATGAAGCTAATACGGTACATGAAAATAACGGAAGAAGAAAACAAACGAAAGAAACTAATACAGCCTATCTGGTGACTAACACTAAGACAGGTACATTCACCCACGAAATACAACTCGCACTCAAGCTACCTAAATACGGTTCCCAATCCGAGACAACTAGGATCAGCTGACTCCAATTAGGAATCGCCTCAGGCAGCCAAGCCTAACTAGACACACCCCTAATAATACACACTCCCAATTAATACAAACCCCAATACGAAATACAACATATAAACCCATGTCACACCCTGGCCTACCCAAACAACTAACAAAACACAAGATACAATGACCAAGGCGTGACAACCACCTTTACTTCACAAACAGAAAAGCATACAAAACTCTCCCTCGCCCTCCATTTGGCAAATCTGACCATAAGTCTATCCTCCTGATTCCTGTTTACAAACAAAAAGTCAAACAGGAAGTACCAGTGATGCGCCCAATATGGAAGTGGTCCGATGAAGCAGATGCTAAGCTACAGGACTGTTTTACAAGCACAGACAGGAATATGTTCCGGGATTCATCTGATGGAATTGAGGAGTTTACCACATCAGTCAACGGCTTCATTAAAAAGTGCATCGAAGACGTCATCCCTATAGTGACTATATGTACATATCCCAACCAGAAGCCATAGATTACAGGTAACGTCCACACTGAGCTCAAGGCTATGACTGCAGCTTTCAAGGAGCGGGACACTAAACAAATCTGGGATTGGCAGTAACTTTCTAGACGATTCTGTGCTTCCGACTTTCTGGCAACAGTTTGGGGAAGGCCTTTTCCTGTTTCAGCATGACAATGTCCATACGGAAATGGTCTGTTGAGATCAGTGTGGAAGAACTTGACTGGCCTGCACAGAGCCCTGACCTCAACCCCATCGAACACTTCTGAGATAGTGAGATAGTAGTAGTAGTAGTAGTAGTGGTAGTAGTAGTAGTAGCAGTAGTAGCATTACAGTAGTAGTAGTAATCTATACGTGCACCACAGTAGTAATGGAGTAACGACTGATAGCATGTTAGGCATGACAACATGCCTGAGTGCTACATCTTTCACAGCACAACATCATCTGCAGATGGAGAGTATACAGACAGAACCAAGCCATGCTCTCATACACACTTACAGCAGACACCCACTTCTAGATCTCACCATCCGTATTACTTTCTAGGGTGATACATGTCCACAGCAGATTGCAATTAAGTCCAGCAGCACTGACTTATTTTCCTGTTGTGAAATTATTTCAAAATCTTGGTTGTTTTACTGCATAGTAATGGTCCACATTTACTGCTTCTCCAGGAGCGCTATATTGCAGGGTGAAACAGTGCCAATACAGGAAGACAATGTTACAGGAGCGCTATATTGCAGGCTGAAACAGTCCTAATACAGGAAGACAATGTTACAGGAGCGTTATATTGCAGGGTGAAACAGTGCCAATACAGGAACACAATATTACAGGAGCGTTATATTGCAGGGTGAAACAGTGCCAATACAGGAACACAATATTACAGGAGCGCTATATTGCAGGGTGAAACAGTGCCAATACAGGAACACAATATTACAGGAGCGCTATATTGCAGGGTGAAACAGTGCCAATACAGGAACACAATGTTACAGGAGCGTTATATTGCAGGGTGAAACAGTGCCAATACAGGAACACAATATTACAGGAGCGTTATATTGCAGGGTGAAACAGTGCCAATACAGGAACACAATATTACAGGAGCGCTATATTGCAGGGTGAAACAGTGCCAATAAAGGAACACAATATTACAGGAGCGCTATATTGCAGGCTGAAACAGTCCTAATACAGGAACACAATGTTACAGGAGCGCTATATTGCAGGGTGAAACAGTGCCAATACAGGAACACAATGTTACAGGAGCGCTATATTGCAGGCTGAAACAGTCCTAATACAGGAAGACAATGTTACAGGAGCGCTATATTGCAGGGTGAAACAGTGCCTATACAGGAACACAATGCTACAGGAGCGCTATATTGCAGGCTGAAACAGTCCTAATACAGGAAGACGATGTTACAGGAGCGCTATATTGCAGGCATTTTGTTGCCCTGGAACTTGATGTTCTAGTAGATTACCCCAGGGGAGAAAATACTGTGCATTTGCTGTATGTCTGGTTGAGATCTTCATAGTGCAGGTAACATATCTCACATGAGATTACATACACATCTGCCCAGACCAGTTCTTTGCTCAGCAGCAGTGTGGAGTGAGTGATGTAAGCAGTCAGTCTCAGCAACTAAGTTAGAGCCCCATCCCAACCAACTACACACACACACACACACACACACACACACACACACACACACACACACACACACACACACACACACACACACACACACACACACACACACACACACACACACACACACACACACACACACACACACACACACACACACAGAAAGCCCTGGTCAATGAGGCTGATCAGTGAATAATATATACCACAGGGGATTGTAAAGTAAAAAATAAGAGCTGATCAATATACTGCAGCCATGTTGTGGAGGGAATCATAACCTTATCATTGACCTCTACACACAGGAAGAAATGTATTCTCTGGTTCTCCTCGCTCTCACACTGTTCTGTATCTGGAACTTTCTCTGCTGCAACTATGTGTTATAGTTAACAACTGAAGGCTCCGTCACCCCATTTACAGACTGACGTCAGTCAGTCAGTCAGTCAGTCAGTCAGTCAGTCAGTCAGTCAGTCAGTCAGTCAGTCAGTGTGTGTTGGGGAGAGACTCCACACTGTCCATCCTGACTCCCAGTCTGTTTCTGCCATAGCTGACTTGTCATTGTCTTGCCTTTTTTCTCACTGCAGCTTAACAGCTGGCAAATGCAAGTAAGTTGCTAAAACCTGTTTAAATAAAGCAATGAAAAGTCATAGGAAGGCAATACATAACACAATAGCATAACAGTCAGCTGTAGATGCCAAACAGTAAGAATAATGAGCTAAATAGGGAAACATGTATTTAGTATCTTACTCTCTAGAGAACTATTCTCCTTAACCTCATCAATAGAAGATTAATATAATGTAACACCAGTCAAGTTCAGACTAACATCCCAGCAACGGTTAACCTGTGAGTCTACATTGAAGGGAAGGGGGAGAATAGGGCCTGTAGATATCTCAGCAGGGAAAGCTGTGCTTTGTATATTGCCCCCATGAGAATCCTGTTCTGCTTCCTGTATTCCCAGGAGAGATGAAATAACCAACATTCCCACATGAGCCTAGAGGCTGAGGTTACAGACATCAACCTCTCCTGTCACGACAGCTCAATGTAATAAATGATGCTCTGTCGTGATGACAGTGGAAAGGGAGTATGAACAGAATGAATAGAAGTCATTGTTTATGCTTCACTTAACTGGTTAACCAACAATTTTGTGTAAGATTTCACATTTTCTCAGAAATAGCACATGGCGATTATTTACATGCTGAATGATCGAGTCATGCAATCCATATTGGCTAAGTAATTCTAGTCGAGTCCTTCCTTCTGATCTACTGTCATCTTTTTTTCAATAAATCAAACACAAACATTTAAATATTCTCTCATCTCATACCTGACACTTCTCCAACAGAAGAGTTTGTGTTTTTCTTGCTCTGGCAGAGAGATTGGAGATGTGGTAGCCTATGAGATAAAGAGATTGGAGATGTGGTAGCCTATGAGATAAAGAGATTGGAGATGTGGTAGCCTATGAGATAAAGAGATTGGAGATGTGGTAGCCTATGAGATAAAGAGATTGGAGATGTGGTAGCCTATGAGATAAAGAGATTGGAGATGTGGTAGCCTATGAGATAAAGAGATTGGAGATGTGGTAGCCTATGAGATAAAGAGATTGGAGATGTGGTAGCCTATGAGATAAACAGAGAGTGGAGAGAGAAATATATATATAAAAAAGCGTCCTCCTGGCTATGTGCTTCTATAGAAGTGCTCCTTCCACCCTGATCCACACACACACTCTTTCTTCACTGGCACGCGACCTACTCATTTAAAGCTGAGCCCTGCACTCTGCCCCCGCAAGCTCAGTTGAGCGCTGAACGGAGGAACAGTGGAAGAGGGAGAGAGGGAGAGAGATGCGCTACTTGGAAGTGGAAAATAATGGAGACAGAGGCAAGTCCACACGACACAGGTGGGCTACCCACTGGAGGGAAACCCCTCCTACACAGGGGATGAAGGGTTCTTCTGTGAGGAGTGGAGGTGATCCCTATGACAACGGGGATAATAGTGAAGATGCCTTATAGTGTCTTACTTGTAAATTTATAGCCTACCCCTGGATTTTTTGTTATTTTTTATTTTGATGTTGCTTAAACTTGTGCTATTTATTGTTCTACCACAATTAACTATGACGAGGAGGATGGTGAAGATGGTGATCATCCTCATCATCATCATTGCTTTGCTGTAACCTAATGATGATTCCTTGACACATGGTCCTCAACCAATCATGTGTATCTAACTGTGTGTTTTATCCATCATACCATATGGGACCATATGGGACCACTGCTTTCCATTTACTAGACTTTATGTACAGTCAGTCCTATTCTCTATGTCCATCTGTGTAATGCAGCTGCATGCATCACTCTGCTCCAAACAATCTCAATACAATAATCCACAAGTCAAAATCACAGCAATATTCTGCTTCTGGAATGTTCTATTTCATTACTCAAAATAACCATCTTGACCCGCTACTGAGGCTGCTCATTCACTGATTCTATCTAAACAAAGAATGTCCTTGCTACAGGATTTGTGTGTGTGTGTGTGTGTGTGTGTGTGTGTGTGTGTGTGTGTGTGTGTGTGTGTGTGTGTGTGTGTGTGTGTGTGTGTGTGTGTGTGTGTGTGTGTGTGTGTGTCAGTGGAATGGAATGGTATCAAACAGGTGGCAACCACTTGACTCTATTCCTTTTATTCCAGCTATTACAATGAGCCTGTCCTCCTTTTAGCTCCTCCTACCAGGCTCTGCTGGTGTGTGTGTGTGTGTGTGTGTGTCTGTGGTCCTCTTGTGGATTTTATTGACCATGGCAGAGTAGTTCCAACACTACACTAGTCCCTGCAGTGCTACGGCATCTACAGGTACATTGGCTGCCTAAATGACTCTGCATTTTGTTCCTATGGGAATTAAATGCAAGTGACTTACAGTGCCCCCTTGAAAAGCCTACATCAAAGGTGCACGCATTCCTGCCAACACACACACACACACACACACACACACACACACACACACACACACACACACACACACACACACACACACACACACACACACACACACACACACACACACACACACACACACACACACACACACACACACACACACACACCGGTACACACAAGAGAACCTGACACACACACAAGAGAACCTGACACACACACAAGAGAACCTGACACACACACACCAGATTATGAGTTACATTTAGATTGCTGAATACAGTGTATAGTAGAGTACGAAACCTCAGTGGCCTCTAGTTGCATCATATTTCACTGTTACTGTTCTCTTTGTCTCTCACTGTTTGCTTATTAAAACAAGCTTCTTGCCCAGAGGTGGCTGATGCCTGACTTGTCATGTATACATTACTAACAACAGTTATATAAAGTCATAACCAAACGCCAGTGACAAACAATTTACATAGCAAACCTCAGACACCTGTAGACCCACTGAGCAGCTCAGTTTCTCTTTAGAAATAAAGATGACAGTATTCCTGACTCACATTCTAATGTGGCCATAGCCTCTCGAACCTTAGTTAGGTTGCACACCAAACCTTAGGCTGCATCTCGATAGTCTACCCTCGCCTCCTCTCATTCAACTGCAAGGGTGTGATTGATAGAACTGGTGTCAGAAGCTATTTATTATTAGTTGTGCCTGCGGAGAACGCCAGGAAGACGTCTGGTTTCACAAACTCATCGTTCAGGAAGTGGGCAGGGTTAAAGTTATTGATATGCTCCCATTGGCTGCTCTCGAAGAGCATAGTGAGGTTGGTGATATAGAGAGAGAGAGAAAAAGGAGGGCGAGAGAGAAAGAGAGAGGAGAGAAGGGAGAGTGAAGGAGGACAGAGGGATGGAGAGAGAGATAAGGGAGAGATAGTGAGGAGAGAAGGGAGAGGGAGAGAGAAGGCGAGAGAGGAGAGATAAGGGAGAGTGAACGAGGACAGAGGGATGGAGAGAAAGAGAGCGAGAGAGAAGGGAGAGTGAAGGAGGACAGAGAGATGGAGAGAAAGAGAATGATAAGGGGAAGACAGGAAGAAGAGAGGGAGTAGGAGACAGGGGGGGGGGGCAAAAAGATAGGGGGGAAGGGTTAATAACAGGATAAATGCCAAATTCATGACCATACATGTTGAATGCTTAAGGTTGACCAGATCTGCACCTTGTGTGCACTCATGTGTGTGTTTATATGCATAGAATGACATATTACAAATAATGTATTAGTAATTGAATTGGATCTGTGTGTGTGTGTGTGTGTGTGTGTGTGTGTGTGTGTGTGTGTGTGTGTGTGTGTGTGTGTGTGTGTGTGTGTGTGTGTGTGTGTGTGTGTGTGTGTGTGTGTGTGTGTGTGTGTGTGTGTGTGTGTGTACCTCTGGTATGTCATAGCCCATGAGCTTGGTGGGTCTGATGGTAGAGTGGTGCGATGTTGGCTAGATGCTGGGTCTCATGGATAATGGCCAACACGTAGATAATCCCATCTGTCCCCAAACAACACTCTCTACCTCTCCCCAGAACACTATCTACTGTATCTCTGTCTGGCATTGGGCTGGGGAGGGAGGGAGGGGGAGTCAAAGAGTGAAAAGACAAAAGGAGAAACATATTTGTTTTTAGTCTCCTTTGGGAGAGACTGCCTGCCTTATACTAATGATGTCCTGGCCTGTGTCACACTGTTCATGTAAAAAGAGTTTGTAGTGATGACAAACATAATAATAATCATTTACATTTATAGAGCGCTTTTCATTTACATTTAAATCAGAAAGCTCTGGTGTCAATACCATAGTGTGCCATCACAGCAGCACGATTTGTGACCTGTTGCCACAAGAAAGGGCAACCAGTGAAGAACAAACATCATTGTAAATAAAAGCCATATTTATTTATTTTCCCTTCTGTACTTTAACCATTTGCACATAATATGACAAAGGTCATCTCTATATTATTTTGGAGCTATTGTGAGTGTAATGTTCACTGTTCATTTTTATTGTTTATTTCACTTTTGTTTATTATCTAGTTCACTTGGTATGGCAATGTTAACATATGTTTCCCATACCAATAAAGCCATTAAATTGAGAGGGAGTAGGAGACAGGCAGAAAGAGAGGGAGTGGGAGACAGGCAGAAAGAGAGGGAGTAGGAGACAGGCAGAAAGAAAGGGAGTAGAAAGGCAGAAAGAGAGGGAGTGGGAGACAGGCAGAAAGAGAGGGAGTAGGAGACAGGCAGAAAGAGAGGGAGTAGGAGACAGGCAGAAAGAGAGGGAGTAGGAGACAGAGGGGGGCAGGCAGAAAAAGACAGGAAAAACTAAAAGAGAGGGGGAGAGGAGAGTCAGAGGGTTAATGACAGCTGAAGGATAAATGCCAATTTCATGACCATACATGTTGAACGCTAAAGGTCAATGAATTTGTGACGTCTGGCGGCAGAGCCACACATGTTTTATCCCCACCCATTTTTTTACCATTAATGTGTCACACATCAGTTTGCAATGTAAAAAAATAATCATTGAGTTAATAAAGCTGCATACAAACATGGTCTCTTTTTTTGTTTTCTTGAGTAAATCAGCTCCCAAATGCAGATGTTTCAGCCTGGCTCAGTGCTTTCTGGGGTTGGTAACGTTCTCTAGTTGCTCCGTGATTGGCTCAGTGTTCTGTCACTCATGGGGACACTACGTCGCTGCAAAATCTACAGGGAGAGCTCGAGAATGTAATCCCCTTGGGTGCTGCCATAGAGTCCCATTAGAAGTACCCTTCCATGAAGGCTCAATCAATGTCATTAGCCACAGATAAAATTGCGTCAAATCACATACCTACTGTAGCTTTGATTGGACTAATCATGTCGACATCATACTTTCAAAATCTTAGCTAGCAAACTAGCAGTCATCATGACAATCTACTGGCAAATCCTTTTCAATCCTTGTCATATTAACGAAATGATGAAGAAAATGACAGATAAAACATATCGGTGCTCATCAGCCATTCGACATAAACATTACACAACAAGTTGTAAATCTCAAATTCAATTTGGAAGGAATCAGTGGTTAACTGCAAGCATTGCAAAGAAGTCACTAGCCTGCTATTCAGTGGAGTAGGTGTGAGGTCCAAATCTGGGTTTAATGGTCTCTTTCCTAAGCTTAAGGGAGAAAGATTTATCAAATTAATTTGGGACAGATTGACTGTCTCATGCTAATGATGTCCTAGCCTGGGTCAGACTGTTCATGTAGAAACAGTTTGCAGTGATGGCAAACATAATAATCATTTACATTTATAGAGCACTTCTCATTTACAGACGTAAATCAAGGAAGCTCTGGTGTCAGAAGCTATTTATTATCAGTCTTACCTGTGAAGAACGCCAGGAAGGCGTCTGGTTGATAAGATGGTGCCGGAGAAGAAGGATGACGTTTTGTGTCCCCAACCAATTGTGTTTTTTTGCGTTGTTTGGAACTTATTTTTGAAACTTATTTTGTACATAATGTTGGCGCTACCGTCTCTTATGAACAAAAATAACTTCTGGACATCAGGACTGCGATTACTCACCACGGACTGGCAGAATCCTTTTTTCCCCTTTAACGAGTATGATATACTGCTCTCCCAGGAACAGGCCCAGATCCCTGTCATTTGCGTGAAGAGAAGGCAGAGAAAAGGGGGCCAAATGGCAGGTGGCCGAGAATTTGTAGGTGACTGAATAAGCCCCCACTTCCTTCCATTCTGCTAGCATACGTGCAATCTTTGGAAAATACAATAGGTGGACCTACGCGGAAGATTAAACTACCAACGGGACATTAAAAACTGTAATATCTTATGCTTCACAGAGTCGTGGCTGAACGACGACACTATCAACATACAGCTGGCTGGTTATACGCTGTACCGGCAGGATAGAACAGGTAAGACAAGGGGCGGCGGACTATGTATTTTTGTAAATAACAGCTGGCGCACGATATCTATGTCTTGAGCTATTGCTCGCCTGAGGTAGAGTATTTTATGATAAGCTGTAGACCACACTATCTACCTAGAGAGTTGTCATCTATATTTTCCGTAGCTGTTTACATACCCCCACAGACTGAGGCCACATTGAATGAGATGTATTCCGCCATAAGCAAACAAGAAAACGCTCACCCAGTGGCGGCTCTCCTAGTCGCCGGGGACTTAAATGCAGAGAAACTTAAATCCGTTTTTACCAAATTTCTATCAGCATGTTAAATGTGTAACCCGAGGGGGGAGAAAAAAAAAACTCTAGACCACCTTTACTCCACACACAGACACACACAAAGCTCTCCCTTGCCCTCCATTTGGCGAATCTGACCATAATTCTATCCTCCTGATCCCTGCTTACTAAAATTAAAGCAGGATGCACCTGTGAATCGATCACTAAAAAAGTGGTCAGATAAAGCAGATGCTAGCAGACTGGAACATGTTCCGGGATTCCCCGATGGCATTGAGGAGTACACCCCATCAGTCATTTGCTTCATCAATAAGTGAATCGACATTGTGCGCACAGTTACAGTACGTACATACCCCAACCAGAAGCCATGGATTACAGGCAACGTCTGCACTGAGCTAACGGCCAGAGCTGCCACTTTCAAGGAACGGGACTTATAAGAAATCCTGCTATGCCCTCTGACGAACTATCAAACAGGCAAAGCGTCAATACAGGACTAAGATCGAATCGTACTCCACCGGCTCAAACGCTCGTCGGATGTGGCAAGGTTGCAAACCATTACAGATTACAAAGGGAAGCACAGCCGAGAGCTGCCCAGTGACACGAGCTAAACTACTTCTATGCTCGCTTCGAGGCAAATAACACTGAAACATGCACAAGAGCACCAGCTGTTCCGGAAGACGGTGTGATCACGCTCTCCACAGCCGATGTGAGTAAGACCTTTAAACAGGTCAACATTCACAAGGCCGCAGGGCCAGACGGATTGCCAGGACATGTACTGCGAGCCTGCACTGATCAACTTGCACGTGTCTTCACTGACATTTTCAACTTCTCCCTGTCCAAGTCTGTAATACCAACATGTTTTAAGCAGACCACCAGTCCCTGTGCCCAAGAACACTAAGGTAACCTGCCTAAATGATTACCAACCCATAGCACTCACATCTGTAGCCATGAAGAAGTGCTTTGAAAGGCTGGTCATGGCACACATCAACACCATTATCCCAGAAACACTAGACCCACTCTAATTTGCATACCGCCCCAACAGATCCACAGATGATGCAACCTCTATTGCACTCCACACTGCCCTTTCCCACCTGGATAAAAGTAACACCTATGTGAGAATGGTATTCATTGACTACAGCGCAACATTCAACACCATGGTGCCCTCAAAGCTCATCAATAGGCTAAGGACCCTGGGACTTAACACCTCCCTCTGCAACTGGATCCTGGACTTCCTGGCGGGCCGCCTCCAGGTGGCAAGGGTAGGTAACAACATATCCGTCACGTTGATCCTCAACATAGAGGCCCCTCAGGGGTGCGTGCTCAGTTCCCTCCTGTGCTCCCTGTTCACTCATGAATGCACGGCCAGGCACGACACCAACACCATCATTAAGTTTGCCGATGACACAACAGTGGTAGGCCGACAACGACTAGACAGCCTATAGGGAGGTGGTCAGAGAACTGGCCGTGTGGTGCCAGGACAACAACCTCTCCCTCAACATGATCAAGACAAAGGAGATGATTTTGGACTACAGGAAAAAGAAGACCGAGCACGGCCCCGTTCTCATTGACGGGGCTGTAGTGGAGCCGGTTGAGAGCTTCAAGTTCCTTGGTGTCCACATCACCAACAAACTAACATGGTCCAAGCACACCAAGATAGTCATGAAGAGGGCACGACAAAACATATTCCCCCTCAGGAGACTGAAAAGATTTGGGATGGGTCCTCAAAAGGTTCTACAGCTGCACCATCAAGAGCATCCTGACAGGTTGCATCACTGCCTGGTATTGAAACTGCTCGGCCTCCGATTGCAAGGTATTACAGAGGATAGTGCAAATGGCCCAGTAAATCACTGGGGCCAAGCTACCTGCCATCCAGGACCTCTATACCAGGCGGTGTCAGAGGAAGGCCCTAAAAATTGTCAAAGACTCCAGCCACCCTAGTCTTAGACTGTTTGCTCTGCTCCCACACAACGAGCTTGGTGTCTATTGTTAGCTAATCTAGGGGTTAAGGTTAGGAGAAAGACGAGCTAACATGCTAAGTAGTTGCAAAATAGCTAAAAGGGTAGTAAGTAGTTGCAGTTCCTAATAAGCTAAAGGTTGTCCGTGATGGGATTCAAACACGCAACCTTTGGTCTGCTTGACGTTCGCGTAATACACCCACACATCCACCCAGACCTACCATCCTTTTTGCCATAGGTATCCAGGTTATGTATCCACACCAAACGTAACATATCGTACTAATTTGAGGGTCCTGGATTCAAATTTACCCTGTTAAGTCTAGTCTATGAGACCAGGGTGATTTTCTCTAACCCTAAAACAGCCTTTTTCTTGTGGGGACTGGCAAAATGTGCCCACTTTTCCCTTGTAAAGACTTCTGGTCCCCACAAGGATAGTAACACACACCTACACCTGGTTCTGGGCACACCACAAGATCAATGATTGCTCAACAGTGCCGGCAGGTTTTCACAGCTGACTGAATGTAAGCATTATTGTGCTGCATTCAACAGCTCTGAGAAAATAATCAGTGGAAAGTGTTTATTATCATTAAGAGCCAACATGTTTCAGCATCAAGGTGCAGTTTCTTAAATTAAAGCACTACACTGCCACTCAGCAAGGGGCTTCATCAACTTGGCTGCATGGTTCTGTAGAAACAAGCCTGACCTAGGAAGACATCCTTGTAAATGCAGAAGTGAAGCTTGGGGGCTTTAACTCTTTAATCAGTGTGTAACTATCAAGTGACATCATTCTATTCATTGGAGTGATCTGCCAATAACAACAGGAGGGGGACTGAGGCATGAGCTTGCCCTTTATTATTGTTATCAAGAAGTTACCATGGTTACCTGCATTGAAATACAATACGATAAACCTCAAGCTTTGTGAGAAAGCTCAAACTCCATGACATGGGGTAGAGCTACTGGATTATTACACAGACAGTAAATCTTATTGGCAATTAGATATGTTTAGTAAGTACATTCTCCTCTACAAGATATTCATGTACAATATACAAGTTAAAAAATATAATTTGTTTGTTTGCATCGAGTTCAAAAAATGTTGTTTTTTTATGCTTTCTGGTTGACAAAGTGTTTTCAGGTATGGAGAGCACTGGTTTGTCAAACAGAGTATAACCAACACATACTGTATAATGCATAGGGAGGCAGATCTATGCAAGTAGATGCTTTACATGACAGAAAGACAGGAAATAAGAGATGAAGCCGTTTCATCATGATCAGAAGAGAAGACAAGGCATTGAGGAGCAGGCAGCTGAAACAGCAGTATTCTCTGGACACACAAACACATCCTTTCACACACAAATCCTAACACCACGATACATAAAAACACCAGATGCAGGCCAGACTAGTGTTCAACAAACACACACACACACACACACACACACACACACACACACACACACACACACACACACACACACACACACACACACACACACACACACACACACACACACACACACACACACACAACAATGAAAGGGCACACTACACACAGCAGATACGAAAGATCCCCTAACTCAGTCAATGGAGGGTCTCCACCCAGCAGAGAAACAAACAAACCATTCAGAAGAACAACAACTGCTCTGATACACAAGAAAAGGATGAAGACACAAGAAAAGGATGAAGACACAGATCTAAAGTGTTTCCCAGCACAGCTGATCCTAGATCAGTGGTTCGGGGTAACCTGGAGCCCCAGAGGCTGAGAAAAGGGGTGTTCTAGTCCTCCCTCGTTGCTAAGGACGGCAAACTTACATCGACCAATCCAATAGTGTTTAAATCATGAGGGGGAGTGAACAAGTGCACACTTCTGAGAAAAAGTGTGGAAAATTAGTATGTCCAGAGTAACATTCTCAAGACCAAAACAACTTCCTCCTCAACCCTACCTGTGTTACACTGAAATGGCACCCTATTCCCTATATAGGTTAATACTTCTGTCCTCATAAGGCTCTGGACAAAAAGTGTGCATAGCATTACATTGGGAATAAGGTGCAATGCCAAACAAAGACAAAGGGCTTTAACCAGTAATCATGTGTAGAATGGAAGGAGTGTGTTGGTGAAAAAAAGCTAACGTTACATGTTAGATTGTTACCATGATAAAGTACATACAAAACACATACTAAATGATTGTATCAACCTGAAACAACCCTTTCCAGAATACTGTAGTAGAAAATAAGCACTTATTTCCATATGGACAACAGACTGAGAAAGTAATGTAGTTAAGTGTGATGCACTTAGCAAAATAATAAACGGAGAGACTGAAAACGGCACATTCAACTGTGTAACACCAATGTAGAACAAAGGAATTTGCAACTGACTCCAACTGTGTGTCCTTGACCTAATTCAGCCAACCAACAGTGGGCCTGTAGTTTCCATGACAACCACAACAATGAATACTAAAATTGCCAGAGATAACAAATGTGGGTAGCTTCTGGAAACAGAGAAAGTTAAGTTCATGTGGTGCTTCAAAAGTACACAACAGGCATTCATCTTTAAAAAGAACAGAAGAAGCACAAAATGTAATAGTATCATTACGATGTTTGTTTAGAAAATAAAGAAATGTAAAACTTTTTTGTGGGGGGGGGGGGGGCAGCTACGCTTCAGTGGCGATGCCTGTTGCGGACTGGCATAAAGAACAAGTTACCCCAGAAACTCTGAAACTGTTTCCATAGTAACTTTGACACAGAAGAGCCTGGGAGGAAGCACCCAACCTATTGCCTCGTCCCCTACTGTCTGTGCTGTAGACAACTCTTCTAACGTTTGTTGTCAAAACAGGACTTACATACAGTATGAGGCGAGGCTACCCCACCAAACCTCCAGAAACTACCCTCAGACCCCACATTAGAGCTGAGTGGGACCACAAGGCACCCAGGGAAACAGAGTTCTAGCCAACATCTCCCCCCAGGGTACATGGCTTGGGCTGTAGCCATTACTTTGCTATGGGAATGCTGCGACATCAGTGTGAGGAATGGTAATTAAGGGAGACAGTATTACATAGTGTGGCAACAACAACATGTCAACAAAAACATGAAATAAAAAAAACATTAAAAAATAATAAAATGTCTTTAAAAGGCAAAACCAATATCCTCCCAACATACTGAATAGTCATCCACTGGTAAGTTAGAGACTACAATACCCAGAATTCTTCCTTCAGTAACAGAAAACATGACACTTAACATTATCACTGGAAATATCCCTTTTTTCTCAAAAAATGGTTTAGCCGGGCAGAGGGAAACCACTGATTGGCTGAGACGTTGGAGGATACCATTTTGGGTTTTGGCACAGGCCTTGTTTCTCAACTCTGAGAAGGGCTCACTCATCTCACTAGCTCCCAAAACAAACTAGCTACATGTTTCTTTCCTTTAGTTAACAAGAAAAAAGACAATAATTCAAGGCAAAAAAGGGAGAGAGAGTGGAACAAAGACAAAACAGAACAGGTTAGCTAGGTTGGTCTCCCTCTGGTGAGCAGAGTGCCGCTAGTCTCAGCCTGGGTCTGGTCTGAGACAGGTTTAAACTCAGGCTGAGCTTTAGTTTAAGGGTTTAGGCTTGTTATTAAGTTGGGTCATTAAGCTCGTTAGGGCTCTCCAGATATTCACAGTGGTTTATAAGGGGACGAGGCGGCTACTGTTCCTAGAGAGAGAGGGATGAGAAGGAGAGAGGGAACAAAAAACCCCTCCGTTAATCTCGGTTCTCTTGTAGACCTCTCAGATTTGAGTTTATCGTAATTTTACATTTTCTTCTTTTCATTGTAGTAATTGTGATCACGTCTCAGGCGTTCAGGTGCGGCTGGCAAAAAAATGTAATTCTCCTGAGAGAGACAAAGGGAGAGATGTCAGGTCATTTACAAATAACAAAACAAATATAAAAATTAAAAAGTTAGTTCCAAAAGATCCAACCACAACATGAACTCAAGTTCCTGTAGTTACCTGGGACAGTATTGGGGTCAAAGGGCAATCTCATCTGTAGCTCTTCTGCTGCTGCATCAGACCGACGTTCTCATACACTCTGGAGCAGTCCTCCCTCATTCTACACACACACACGTACGCACGCACACATACACACACCCCCCCCCCGAGAGAAACACATCAGTCAAGGTATTTCTCAACTGAAGCTGACTAGCTGAGTGCTAGTTTGATTATACACAGAGTATACCAAAAATTAGGAACACCTTTCTAATATTCAGTTGCACCCCCCTTTTGCCTTCAGAACAGCCCAATTTGTCAGAGCATGAACTTTACAAGGTGTGGAAATCTTTCCACAGGGATGCTGGCCCATGTTGACGACAATGCTTCCCACAGTTGTGTCAAGTTGTCTGGATGTCCTTTGGCTGGTGGATCATTCTTTCTCCCCAATTTCTCGGTATCCAATTGGTAGTAGTTACAGTCTTGTCTCATCGCTGCAACTTCCGTACAAACTTGGGAGAGGCGAAGGTCGAGAGCCATGCGTCTTCCGAAACACAACCCAACTGCTTCTTAACACAATGCACATCCAACCCAGAAGCCAGCCGCACCAATGTGTCGGAGGAAACACCGTACACCTAGCGACCTGGTCAGCATGCACTGCGCCCGGCCCGCAACTGGAGTCGCTAGTGCGCGATGAGACAAGAATATCCCTGCCGGCCAAACCCTCCCTAACCCAGACGACGCTGGGCCAATTGTGCGCCGCCCCATGGGCCTCCCGGTCGCGGCCGGCCACAACAGAGCCTGGGCTCGAAACCAGAATCTCTGGTGGCACAGCTAGCACTGCGATGGAGTGCCTTAGACCACTGCGCCACTCGGGAGGCCATGGTGGACCATTCTTGATACATACGGGAAACTGTTGAGTGTGAAAAACCCAGCAGCGTTGCAGTTCTTGACACAAACTGGTGCGCCCAACAACTACTGCCATACCCCGTTCAAAGCCACCAAAATATATTTAACAAGTGACATCAATAAGGGATCATAGCTTTCAACTGGATTCATCTGGTCAGTCTGTCATGGAAAGAGCAGGTGTTCGTGTTTAGGTTGTATACTCTGTGTAGTAGCTGCTAGTTGGTAGGTACTCACTCTGCACAGGTGGGGCTGGGGGTGCAGGGAGGCAGAGGGCTCTGCAGCTGGTCTCCACCAGTCAGGTCAGATAGAGAATACTTAATGTTGGTGTACTCCCTCCCCTTTATCTTACTCTTCTGTTAGAGAGAGGAAGGATGTTAAAGAAAGACTTTCACGGACACACACACACGGGACACACACACACCTGTTCCTCCTCTATGCGTCTCTGCAGTGTCTCTATGTAGTGCTGGACAGCCATGTAGATGAACCTGTACTGGGCCTCAGTCTGAACCATCCCAGACCGCTGGGAACGAACCATCTGGATGCTCTTAGGAACGTCTATGTCACAGTCCACTCCTACAGAGACAGAAGAGGTTAGACTAGGAACGTCTGTGTCACAGTCCACTCCTACAGAGACAGAAGAGGTTAGACTAGGAACGTCTGTGTCACAGTCCACTCCTACAGAGACAGAAGAGGTTAGACTAGGAACGTCTGTGTCACAGTCCACTCCTACAGAGACAGAAGAGGTTAGACTAGGAACGTCTGTGTCACAGTCCACTCCTATAGAGAGAAGAGGTTAGACTAGGGACGTCTGTATCACAGTTCACTCCTACAGAGACAGAAGAGGTTAGACTAGGGACGTCTGTGTCACAGTTCACTCCTACAGAGAGAAGAGGTTAGACTAGGGACGTCTGTGTCACAGTTCACTCCTACAGAGACAGAAGAGGTTAGACTAGGAACGTCTGTGTCACAGTCCACTCCTACAGAGACAGAAGAGGTTAGACTAGGGACGTCTGTGTCACAGTTCACTCCTACAGAGACAGAAGAGGTTAGACTAGGGACGTCTGTGTCACAGTCCACTCCTACAGAGACAGAAGAGGTTAGACTAGGAACGTCTGTGTCACAGTCCACTCCTACAGAGAGAAGAGGTTAGACTAGGGACGTCTGTGTCACAGTCCACTCCTACAGAGACAGAAGAGGTTAGACTAGGGACGTCTGTGTCACAGTCCACTCCTACAGAGACAGAAGAGGTTAGACTAGGAACGTCTGTGTCACAGTCCACTCCTACAGAGAGAAGAGACTAGGGAGGTTAGACTAGGGACGTCTGTGTCACAGTCCACTCCTACAGAGACAGAAGAGGTTAGACTAGGGACGTCTGTGTCACAGTCCACTCCTACAGAGACAGAAGAGGTTAGACTAGGAACGTCTGTGTCACAGTCCACTCCTACAGAGACAGAAGAGGTTAGACTAGGAACGTCTGTGTCACAGTCCACTCCTACAGAGACAGAAGAGGTTAGACTAGGAACGTCTGTGTCACAGTCCACTCCTACAGAGACAGAAGAGGTTAGACTAGGAACGTCTGTGTCACAGTCCACTCCTACAGAGAGAAGAGGTTAGACTAGGAACGTCTATGTCACAGTCCACTCCTACAGAGACAGAAGAGGTTAGACTAGGGACGTCTGTGTCACAGTCCACTCCTACAGAGACAGAAGAGGTTAGACTAGGAACGTCTGTGTCACAGTCCACTCCTACAGAGACAGAAGAGGTTAGACTAGGAACGTCTGTGTCACAGTCCACTCCTACAGAGACAGAAGAGGTTAGACTAGGGACGTCTGTGTCACAGTCCACTCCTACAGAGAGAAGAGGTTAGACTAGGAACGTCTGTGTCACAGTCCACTCCTATAGAGAGAAGAGGTTAGACTAGGGACGTCTGTGTCACAGTCCACTCCTATAGAGAGAAGAGGTTAGACTAGGGACGTCTGTGTCACAGTTCACTCCTACAGAGACAGAAGAGGTTAGACTAGGAACGTCTGTGTCACAGTCCACTCCTACAGAGACAGAAGAGGTTAGACTAGGGACGTCTGTGTCACAGTCCACTCCTACAGAGACAGAAGAGGTTAGACTAGGAACGTCTGTGTCACAGTCCACTCCTACAGAGACAGAAGAGGTTAGACTAGGAACGTCTGTGTCACAGTCCACTCCTACAGAGAGAAGAGGTTAGACTAGGGACGTCTGTGTCACAGTCCACTCCTACAGAGAGAAGAGGTTAGACTAGGGACGTCTGTGTCACAGTCCACTCCTATAGAGAGAAGAGGTTAGACTAGGGACGTCTGTGTCACAGTTCACTCCTATAGAGAGAAGAGGTTAGACTGTAGACACAGATAGCCTTGGGGTCTGAACAAGGCAGAAGAGGTTAGACTGTAGACACAGATAGCCTTGGGGTCTGAACAAGGCAGAAGCTTTCTTCATGGAAATGATCTCATGTAGCAGAAATAGATGAAGTATTTGCACTCACCTTTTTCCCTGATGACGTCAATGAGGATGTCAATCACTATGAACGTTCCTGTCCGTCCAATACCAGCACTGGAGAGAGAGAGGGAATTAGAGAGCAACAGTACATATAACTGTCTCTCTGTGTGTGTGTGTGTGTACCTGCAGTGCACCACTATGGGCCCAGCCTCTAGAATGCTCTCCTGTTTGAGGTTGACCTCCTCTAGGAAGTCCAGAACACCCCCGGGGTCTGTAGGGACACCGTGGTCCGGCCACGCTCTGAAATGGTACTGCCACACTGTCCGCTCTGTGTTACCCTGAAACACACACACATTTTGAAGTAGCATGCATGCTCACATACACAGCTAAGGACACACTTCCAAAAAAAACACACCCACACAAAACAAAAACAGTCCCTCCTCTTACCTGTCCAACCTTGGACAGTTTGAGTTCTCGTAGGATGTAGTCGTGAGCAGACGTCTCTTTGACGTTGCGGACACGCATGATTCCATACTCCTTCAGAGATGACATGTCTGGCCAGTACTTCACACACTTACTCTGTGGGGAGACAAAGTATCTCAATTGACGTGCACACTTCTGCCCCAAAGCCACAGCAGCAGTTCACACTGAAACCTATGAAGAAGATCTCCTGGTTTTCAGAGATGCTTGAAATGGAGAACCACAACAGCAGTCAGCCCGTTACCTTTCCCCTCTCCACCTCCTTGGTAGTCATGACGATGACCCGGGAGTTCTCCTGGAAGACCATCCTCCAGAAGTCACTGATGGTGTTCTGTAGACAGCCCTGCGTGGCGATGTACGACTTCTTCAGCTTGGTGCTGTTACACTTCCACTCCAACTCCGGCTAGAGAGAAAGAACAGTTCCACACAGACAGGCGCTGGATGTAGTAGTGTGTAGAGGAAAGCAGACTTAAGTGCAATGCAAACAAAGTAACATACAGCAATTGTCTTAGCAGTCCACCTCACGCACTCAATGACTGAAACGACAAGACAAACAGTAAGCATGCCTATTCATTTGTATTTCGTAGAGCTGTCACATACAGGAAATTGCAAATTGTGCTTGAAATAGAGCTGTACGCAAGTGTGTGGAGTTTACCGTGAGGTCATTTCGATACCATATTGTGTGTGTCTGACAGGTGTGTGTGTGTGTCCTGAGAATGAAGTGAGTTTACCATGATATCAGTTACTACCATGATGAGATTGGCGTTAATATAGTCTGCGCCAGCCTCAGATCCATCCCCATCATTCAGCACCACACGAGTGTGATCAACTAGAGAGGGAAAGAGAGAGAAAGAGAGAAGAGTCATGATTAAAACCAGACCAATATCCAGGCTCTGCATACTGCAACAACAGGGGGGGGTGTCAGTCAGTCAGTCGATATTTGATAGGGTATGATGTGTGTGTTCTCTCACAGGGCAGGATGTTCTTGTATCGATTCTTGTTCTTGTTTTCAGCTCTCTGCCCCTCCTTACGGCTGTAGAGAAGTTTACACTCCTGCTGCTGCAACGTCTGGGCGGGACAAAGGAAAAGGGATACTTGTTAAAAGTCTATGGGTATCTGCTAGCAGAGACATAAATATTGTATCCATGAGTTCATCCGACTCTGTGGAAGTAGATAAAGGGCATCATTGTCAAAATCTCTAAGTATCCATTTAAAAATGTATCCTCAACGTATTGCTTTAATCTATTTCAATAATTCAGATGTGGAGCGTAGCTAGGTTACCGGGAGACAGACAGATGTGGAGCGTGGCTAGGTTACCGGGAGACAGACAGATGTGGAGCGTGGCTAGGTTACCGGGAGACAGACAGATGTGGAGCGTGGCTAGGTTACCGGGAGACAGACAGATGTGGAGCGTGGCTAGGTTACCGGGAGACAGACAGATGTGGAGCGTGGCTAGGTTACCGGGAGACAGACAGATGTGGAGCGTGGCTAGGTTACCGGGAGACAGACAGATGTGGAGCGTGGCTAGGTTACCGGGAGACAGACAGATGTGGAGCGTAGCTAGGTTACCGGGAGACGGACAGATGTGGAGCGTGGCTAGGTTACCGGGAGACGGACAGATGTGGAGCGTGGCTAGGTTACCGGGAGACAAACAGATGTGGAGCGTGGCTAGGTTACCGGGAGACAGACAGATGTGGAGCGTAGCTAGGTTACCGGGAGACAGACAGACAGATGTGGAGCGTAGCTAGGTTACCGGGAGACAGACGGACAGATGTGGAGCGTAGCTAGGTTACCGGGAGACAGACGGACAGATGTGGAGCGTAGCTAGGTTACCGGGCGACGGAGAGATGTGGAGCGTAGCTAGGTTACCGGGAGACGGACAGATGTGGAGCGTAGCTAGGTTACCGGGAGACGGACAGATGTGGAGCGTAGCTAGGTTACCGGGAGACGGACAGATGTGGAGCGTAGCTAGGTTACCGGGAGACAGACAGATGTGGAGCGTGGCTAGGTTACCGGGAGACGGACAGATGTGGAGCGTAGCTAGGTTACCGGGAGACGGACAGATGTGGAGCGTGGCTAGGTTACCGGGAGACAGACAGATGTGGAGCGTGGCTAGGTTACCGGGAGACAGACAGATGTGGAGCGTAGCTAGGTTACCGGGAGACGGACAGATGTGGAGCGTAGCTAGGTTACCGGGAGACGGACAGATGTGGAGCGTAGCTAGGTTACCGGGAGACGGACAGATGTGGAGCGTAGCTAGGTTACCGGGAGACGGACAGATGTGGAGCGTAGCTAGGTTACCGGGAGACGGACAGATGTGGAGCGTAGCTAGGTTACCGGGAGACGGACAGATGTGGAGCGTGGCTAGGTTACCGGGAGACGGACAGATGTGGAGCGTGGCTAGGTTACCGGGAGACGGACAGATGTGGAGCGTAGCTAGGTTACCGGGAGACGGACAGATGTGGAGCGTAGCTAGGTTACCGGGAGACTGACAGATGTGGAGCGTAGCTAGGTTACCGGGAGACGGACAGATGTGGAGCGTAGCTAGGTTACCGGGAGACGGACAGATGTGGAGCGTAGCTAGGTTACCGGGAGACGGACAGATGTGGAGCGTAGCTAGGTTACCGGGAGACAGACAGATGTGGAGCGTGGCTAGGTTACCGGGAGACGGACAGATGTGGAGCGTAGCTAGGTTACCGGGAGACGGACAGATGTGGAGCGTAGCTAGGTTACCGGGAGACGGACAGATGTGGAGCGTAGCTAGGTTACCGGGAGACGGACAGATGTGGAGCGTAGCTAGGTTACCGGGAGACGGACAGATGTGGAGCGTAGCTAGGTTACCGGGAGACGGACAGATGTGGAGCGTAGCTAGGTTACCGGGAGACAGACAGATGTGGAGCGTAGCTAGGTTACCGGGAGACAGACAGATGTGGAGCGTGGCTAGGTTACCGGGAGACAGACAGATGTGGAGCGTAGCTAGGTTACCGGGCGACGGACAGATGTGGAGCGTAGCTAGGTTACCCGGAGACAGACAGATAGATGTGGAGCGTGGCTAGGTTACCGGGCGACGGACAGATGTGGAGCGTAGCTAGGTTACCCGGAGACAGACAGACAGATGTGGAGCATAGCTAGGTTACCGGGAGACAGACAGATGTGGAGCGTAGCTAGGTTACCGGGAGACAGACAGACAGATGTGGAGCGTAGCTAGGTTACCGAGAGACAGACAGATGTGGAGCGTAGCTAGGTTACCGGGAGACAGACAGACAGATGTGGAGCGTAGCTAGGTTACCGGGAGACAGACAGACAGATGTGGAGCGTAGCTAGGTTACCGGGAGACAGACAGACAGATGTGGAGCGTAGCTAGGTTACCGGGAGACAGACAGACAGATGTGGAGCGTAGCTAGGTTACCGGGAGACAGACAGACAGACAGATGTGGAGCGTAGCTAGGTTACCGGGAGACAGACAGACAGATGTGGAGCGTAGCTAGGTTACCGGGAGACAGACAGACAGATGTGGAGCGTAGCTAGGTTACCGGGAGACAGACAGACAGATGTGGAGCGTAGCTAGGTTACCGGGAGACAGACAGACAGATGTGGAGCGTGGCCAGGTTACCGGGAGACAGACAGATGTGGAGCGTAGCTAGGTTACCCGGAGACAGACAGATGTGAAGCGTAGCCAGGTTACAGGGAGACAGACAGATGTGGAGCGTGGCCAGGTTACCGGGAGACAGACAGATGTGGAGCGTAGCTAGGTTACCGGGAGACAGACAGATGGTTACCGGGAGACAGACAGATGTGAAGCATAGCTAGGTTACCGGGAGACAGACAGATGTGGAGCGTAGCTAGGTTACCGGGAGACAGACAGATGTGGAACGTAGCTAGGTTACCGGGAGACAGACAGATGTGGAGCGTAGCTAGGTTACCGGGAGACAGACAGATGTGGAGCGTAGCTAGGTTACCGGGAGACAGACAGATGTGGAACGTAGATAGGTTACCGGGAGACAGACAGATGTGGAGCGTAGCTAGGTTACCGGGAGACAGACAGATGACATGTGAGCATGTACAACGGTATAAAAAAACTTTTCCTGACATAAGAACAACACTACATTAAATACGTATTTTGAAACGCAATGGAGCGTCTCTTACCTCAAACTCTTCCCAGAATCCCTGTTTGACCTTGTCCGTAGCCTCGGCCAGTTTACTGAGCTCTCTCACTCTGCTCTCTATCTCTGCTGCATTGATACGCGTGGTGTTCAGGGGCTGGGGAAAGACGCATACAAGTTTAGAAACAAGAAATCTATGGATTATTAAAGCTTCTGAAAGACAAAAAGGGCTTAATGATCAAGATCAGGGGAATGATATGTAGCTTGCTGACAAGAGAGAGAGCAGGCTGAAGAGCGACCTGTTTGAGTTGCAGCACCGTGCCCAGTGTCTCCACCATGGGGTTCTTCTTATAGTGCTCCACCAGGTCTGTCAGAGAGTCAAACTTCTCTCCTCCACCAACGTCATATTTTAGGTCATGCTGAGAAACAGACACAATGTGGACCGTCCCTTCACCCACAGAGATATGCGAGAGGCTCTTTGACTATTTTAAATATCATGTAGTGTATCTGTGGTCATAAGCCACATCTTTAGCTCGAGGGAGGGGAGGGAAGGAGGAAGGGAGGGATGGAGGGGAGGGAGAAGGAGGGAGGAAGGGAGGGGAGGGAAGAAGGGGAGGGAAGGAGGGAGGAAGGAGGGGTGTAAAAAAAAAGGACAAAAAAAAGGAAATAATTCTTTACCTGGCAGCGGATCATGACATGTGTCACCTTGGGCTTGTTGTCACTGCTGTCAGTCTTGTCGTCACCGGTGCGGACAGACAGAACGAAGTCTCCAGGGTGGCTCTGGCTCTCTCTAACCAGGAAACTACCGTTCTTTCCCTTCTCTGTCAGCAGCTTCTCAGCCTCCCGGCCTGACAGGTGACCATGGAACCACCTGGGACACACACACAGTTTACAGAACTCCACTGACATAGCCATCAAATCCACTGGATTGGTGGCTGAAGCAGAGACGGACTGACACTCAGGCTAGAGAGGTACACACACAGACAAGCAGAGACAAACACCATGTGGTTTCAGTGTCAGAGCTCACCTCTCAGAGGTGGGGTCAGCACAGTTGAGGGGGTATTTGAGCTCGATGACGTCTCCATTCTTCTCCTTGAGTTGGCCGTGGTGCTCCATGTAGTACTGAACCAGCTCTGCCAGGGTGGCAAACTTCTCCCCCCCGTACAAGTCATAGTAATCCCCTGTGTTCTGGATCTTAATGTGGGTGACCGCTCCGTTACGTCTGCCCAGGGGAACACAGGATTGAGAGAAAAAGGAAAGATTAAAACACACCCCTCATCTAAAGCTGAAACAGTCTGGTACCCAGGCCATTATCTTCAGTTGGCCTAATCAATTACAATAAAGGGAAATGGTAGAGTATAAATTGGGAAAGTGTTTTCTTGTATGCTGTCAGCCTGGCTAAACTAAATAGGCCCCATAGATATTTACTCCTAAAATGTCAACCCAGCCTACGGTAGCTCCTGTGTCTGGTGGTACAATATCTCACCTGACAGAAAGGGTGAAGTCTCCAGGGTTGCTCTTGCTGGGTCGGGCCAGGAAGCTCCCGTCCACCCCCCGGGTTAACAGCAGGTTCTCAGCCTCCACCCCTGTGATATTGGGGTGGAACCACCTAAACACCACATCATCATCACAGGTCAACTAGCTAGCTAAGTGCATTTGGAGAAATAGGCTACACAGCTTAAAAACAAAAGAAACATTTCCAGCCATGACAGATTCATGGACCACACCACACCCATTACCAGCTTTCACAACAAGGTAGCTGTCATTGTCCTGCCTATAGTTTAATTTGTATTTCATCATAACTCTTTTGTAATTGCCAGTGAGTCATCTTCCCAACTTGGTTCAAGGCCCTCGACTTAGCCTCTGGGAGATAACAAGCGGTCATAAATCACAGAGATCACTGGCTGCCTAGAGAACATATCTGGCCTGAATATAACGGTGTGCAGTTTCATGTTTTAATGTCACAAGCAAAAGTACAGTGAAATTCCTTTCTTGTAAGCTCCAACCCCCAAAATACAGCAATCAATAACAATGTCAAATTTAAAATAACAAAAGGTAGAACAAAAACATGCATTTTTGTTGTAATAATAACATGAACATGATACAGTAAGCAAGCATAGAATACAGGGTCAGTTCCAGTACCATATTTACAATGTGCAGGTGTATTGGAGTGGTAGGGGTAGATATATACAGGGTCAGTTCCAGTACCATATTTACAATGTGCAGGTGTATTGGAGTGGTAGGGGTAGATATATACAGGGTCAGTTCCAGTACCATATTTACAATGTGCAGGTGTATTGGAGTGGTAGGGGTAGATATATACAGGGTCAGTTCCAGTACCATATTTACAATGTGCAGGTGTATTGGAGTGGTAGGGGTAGATATATACAGGGTCAGTTCCAGTACCATATTTACAATGTGCAGGGAAAGTGGACGGTAAGGTAACTAGGCATCAGGATATATGATAAACACAGTAGCAGATGCGTATATGATGATTATATGAGAGTGTGTGTAGAGCCAGTATAAATGTATGTGCATATTATCCATAAAATGGAGTGTTCGTGCATTCGGAAAGTATTCAGACACCTTTCCTTTCACTAAATGTTAAGTTACAACCATATTCCAAAATGAATTTTAAAATCCTCAATCTACACACAATACCCCATAATGACAAAGCAAAAACAGATTTTTTAGAAATATTTGTAAATGTAATAAAAATGTTTAAATATATATTTTTTCTTTTTTTCTTTTCTTTACATAAGTACATAAGTAGACACTTTGCTATGAGACTCAAAATGTAGCTCAGGTAAACCCTGTTTCCATTGATCATCCTTGAGATGTTTCTACAACTTGATTGTCATCCACCTGTGTTCAATTCAATTGATTGGACATGATTTGGAAAGGCACACACACACCTGTCTATATAAGGCCCTACAGTTGACAGTGCATGTCAGAGCAAAAACCAAGCCATGGGGTTGAAGGAATTGTCTGTAGAGCTTCAAGATAGGATTGTGTTGAGGCACAGGTCTGGGGAAGGGTACCCAAAACGTTCTGTAGCATTGAAGGTCCCCAAGAACACAGTGGCCTTCCATTTAAGAATGATGGAGAAGTTTGGAACCACCAACACTCTGCCTAGAGCCGTCCGCCTGGCCAAACTGAGCAATCTGGAGAGAAGGGAATTGGTCAGGGAGGTGACCAAGAACCTGATGTCTACTCTGACAGAGCTCCAGAGTTCCTCTGTGGAGATGGGAGAACCTTCCAGAAAAACAACCATATCTGCAGCACTCCACCAGTCAGGCCAGTACAGAGATCCCAGGTGAACACCTGTTCCAGAGCACTCAGGATCTCACTGGGGTGAAGGTTCACCTTCAAACAGGACAATGACCCTAAGCACACAGCCAAGACAACGCAGGAGTGGCTTCGGGGAAAGTCTTGAACATCTCTGGAGAGACCTGAAAATAGCTGTACAGCGACGCTCCCCATCCAACCTGATTGAGAGGATCTGCAGAGAATGGGAGAAACTCCCCAAATACAGGTGTGCCAAGCTTGTAGTGTCATACCCCAAAAGACTTGAGGCTAATCACTTCCAAAGGTGTTTCAACAAAGTACTGAGTAAAAGGTCTGAATACTTATGTAAATACTGTATTTCAGTTTTTATTTGTATACATTTGAAAAACTATGGGGTATTATGTAGATTGATGAGAAATAAGGTTGTAATGTAACAATGTGGAAAAAGTCTAGGGGTCTGAATATTAATACTTTTTGAATGCACTGTGTGTTGGAGTATTTGTGTGTAGGGCCCTGTGAGTGGGCATAGAGACAATGCAACAAATACTATAATAAAATACAGAAGTTCAACCTGGATAGTCCATGTAGAAATTTAGTTAGCTATTTAGCAGTCTTATGACATGGGGATAGAAGCTGTTCAGGAGCCTGTTGGTGTCAGACTTGATGCACCGCTTGCCGTATGGAAGCAGAAAGAACAGTCTATGACTTGGGTTGTTGGAGTGTCTTAACAATTTCCCAGCATTCCTTTCACACTGCCTGATAGAGGTCCTGGATGAGAGGGAACTCTGCCACAAACCCATGGCACGATTAGACAGATGAGTATATAGATCCTATTTACTTGGGTCCCAGTCCATGTGGGGGTGGAGGGGAACGAGAAAGTTGATGTACTGGCTAACCAAGCACTTAGAATTGTTTGTTGTAGTTTCAATGAGCAAGGCAGAGGTAAAAAAGCTTGATATGGACAGTGAAGGTGCAGAGATGGCAAGGAGCAGTGGAGGAGATACTAAGAGCAGGCATTTATTTCAAGTACAGAGGAAAGTCTGAGGTTGACAAGAAGGGACAAAAGAGAGGATGCTATTATTATAAGATTAAGGGTGGGACACAGCTAGTTGAATACGTCCTTAAATGTGATAGGAAAGCATCCAACAGGAAAGTGTGATTATTGCCAGGAAGACAGTGGAGCAGGTATTACCACTGTGTGGGCAGTATGAGGGAAAGAGTCACATCTAGTATGAGGGATAAGGGAATACAGGAAAGTGTGATTATTGCCAGGAAGACAGTGGAGCAGGTATTACCACAGTGTGGGCAGTATGAGGGAAAGAGTCACATCTAGTATGAGGGATAAGGGAATACAGGAAATTAGTTGAGTATATTGAGTAGAATGTCATTAGATTTTTTTTTTAAAAGAGCAACAGGGCTGGCAGGTAGGATTTAGTTATCCCGGTCTCTGGCACACTCCAGTACCGTAGGTGGCGGTAATGTACCATGACGTTGGATGCCATCGTGCCTATAAACCCCACAGAAGGAGGAAGCTCAGCCCCAGTGAGGTTCCCTTGCTGTTCGTACCACCCTCTGTAGCGCCAAACGATTGAGGGCGGGGCTATTGCCATACCAAGCAGAGATGCAGCCAGACAAGATGCTCTCAATAGTACAGCTGTGTAACTTGTACTCAGATGTCATGGGCACAATGCAAATCAGGATAAAGAAGATTGATGTGGGGGAGGGTCAAAATCAATGTACGACTAAAGGATGATGTGAGAATTATCAGAATCCTGATTTAATCAGAAAATCACGTGTACAGTGATTGACATTGAACAATTGAAGTCTGTATCCATTTACCGAGTATATTGAGATTGGTATCTTTCCAAAGAGCATTACAAGCCTGTCGTTCAAACTGAGCCAGATGCATTGAACCCCTTTGCTTCTCAGCTGGAAGTGACAGCTAGGTCCCCCAATGGTAGCTAGTTAGCTAGATTTTCTTGTTTGCTTATTAGCAATTGTTAGCTAAGCATTCATATTTATAATTGATAACTAAACGTCTCCAAAAATGTTATGGGCAGATAGCTTGTGAATAGTTCACACACAGAATTTAAAAGGTAACTGCATTATTATTGTGGGCTTCAATTTCACGGATGCCCATTGCCCAATAAAGAACCTAGTTAACATGACCAGATACTAGTTACCGTAATGTTGCTGGCTCCAAAACACCGACAAGGCACATCCTTGTCAAATACGACTTGTTTTAGGTCGTTATCTGACGATCACATACATTCATCATCAATGGAATTATCTTGAAAATGTAAACAGTTCTAGGCTAATGTTAGCCGACAGGCTAGTTAGTTGGATACCTAGTTTCCATCAGATTGCTTTCCATGATCAGTCCTTACCTCCGAGATGTCATTTTTTCACACCTTGTTTCCTCGCGCTGGCTTTTCCAACTATTGTGTGTGTCTTCGGCAGTCTACTCCCAGCAAAAATGCCTCATAAGGTCCAGACTCCGTTCAAAACGGGAAAATGTTTCGATTGGAATTTTTTACAACAACAAAAAGTCCATAGGCCTCAGCCCGGAGACTTCAGAGAGCGAGTCGATTGTTGAAACGTCACCAGACATGCGACACTTTAATTTGTTTTTTTTCAATCGCATAGTGCTGACTAAGTTTGACCCTCGCTTTTTCCCGTTTAAATCCTTACGTGGCAATCTCGCCGACGCTAGCTAGGAAGTTTACAAAATACCCTCAATAATTTGTGCTTGTTCTGAGCCTCCTGCTGCGATACATGTGCAATTTTAGGGGATATTTGAAATCGCTGGTACACAGAGAATCTACAATTGTCACGTAACGCTAGCTAAAATCTAAGCATGTTCACTGCTTCAGAGATCGTTGTTCTTCTTGTGTTCATGTCTGCCACAGCGTCCGGCTACTTCGTTAGTATAGACGCTCATGCAGATGAGTGCTTCCATGAGCGGGTTAACTCGGGAACCAAGATGGGCCTAATGTTTGAAGTTGCTGAGGGGGGATTTTTGGACATTGACGTTGAGGTGAGATGGTATTTGTGCTTTTGTGATTGATTTGGTTTGACTTGCGCAAAGGTGGTGGGGGGTGGCTAGCGAGATGGCTATTGTAGCTAGCCAGTTAGCTTAATTGCTAGTCACAAGCAAACTCTCATGCCATTTCGTATAGTTTAATTTGTTCTTTGTAGTTTAAAGTTAACCCACTGCTGGTTGTGATCAATAATTTTAGCCTAGTTGGTAGCTAACTAACTAGCCAGTTCGCCTCTTGATTTTACTTATCTGGCCTGATTAGTGATACAGGAAGTTTGAAGTTAGCTAACTACTCGCTGCCATTCCTAACAGCTGTAAGTGTCAAATAACATAAAACGGGTCATCCACATGTGTTTGACAGCTGACTATAGGTACTGCTCCACCACATGATGTATTCACCACCTTATAGTTGAGAATTGTAGTCATGCAAATACGATTCATATTTTTAAGGGATTTCACAAGTGTGATGCAGACTGCCCCAATCCACCAACCACTGAATGAAATATGTTGCAACAACGGTCCAGACAAAAAATATTGTCTAGCACACAACTATGTTCCAACATGAGTTAGCTAATATGTGTATGATATTGTCTCTACTATGTAGATAACAGGACCTGATGGCAAGCAGATCTACAAAGGCGATCGAGAGTCCAGTGGAAAGTACTCCGTGGCAGCTCACATGGACGGGACCTACAAGTTCTGCTTCAGCAACAAGATGTCCACCATGACACCCAAGATCGTCATGTTCACCATCGACATCGGGGAGGCACCAAAGGGGCAGGACATGGAGACGGAAGGTAGGCTTTAGTGTGTGTGCGAATGAAAGGCAGACCCAGTGAAATGACGCTGCCATGAGCAGCACTGCAGATATTGAGATGAGCGAGATGTATGACTTTGTTTTCACATGGTCACACAGTATCTGCGCATGGGCACAGGTTCGCTTCCTGCTGGTGACCGTGTGGTAGCCAGGGCACCAAAACAGCAGAGAAGTTGAGCTTTGCGCTTCAATGCTCTTAGTTGTTGCGGAGATTTACCTACTATGCTGTTGACTTTTTCTGAATCTACATCATATTGTGAAGTCTACTTTTAAGCTCTATTCATATTTACCAATTGCTATAACGGATTATCACATTTCTGTTTTCACATACTATTCCTCTTTTCTTTATGGTTCTATTGTTGTATCTTTCTCTTCATCCTTTTGACTGGGTTTGACTGGCTTTCGCTTCACCCAGGTGGAGAGAGTTGGGATGGTAGGGTTCTCGCCTCGCCTGGAACTATGTTTGCCCAAATGCATTCGGTTTCCTCTAACCTAAGTTGAATGAGTTTTTCAGTACAATCTAATGTTCACAAATCACCACTTAGAAACATTAGTATATGTTGCCTGGAATAACCCCTCACAATTTATAGATGCAGGAATATGTTGTGTGCATGATTTGAGACATCTAAGACATAGAACTAGTAATGTATTGTAGAGCATTTTATATGACAAAGCACAACTTTGTTTGGAAGGTGTCTTTTATTTTTTACTCTAATATGCATGTAATTTTCACGAGTGTTGTGGATTCTATAATGATCCTAATTGATTGGTTGTGTGTTCTGTTCCAGCTCACCAGAACAAGCTGGAGGAGATGATCAACGAGCTGGCGGTTGCCATGACGGCCGTAAAGCATGAACAGGAGTACATGGAGGTCCGGGAAAGGATACACAGAGCCAGTGAGTTACACACACGCCGCACATGAAATAAAATGGAGTCAGAATAGACTGTAGTTAAGAACCTGTTAACTTAATTGTTGTGTGTACTGCAGTGTTTAGTGCTGACAGCCAGTCTTGAACTTACTAGTCATTGTTTTCTGTTTTCTTTCCATCCAGTCAATGACAACACAAACAGCAGGGTGGTTCTCTGGTCGTTCTTCGAAGCCCTGGTTCTGGTGGCCATGACTCTGGGACAGATCTACTACCTGAAGAGGTTTTTCGAAGTGCGCCGAGTTGTGTAACACCTCAAACCTTCCCCCTGTGACTTCCTGTTGCACTGTTATTTCAGCTCAGAGACAGCGAAACAGTCACTCCTTGGAAATGAGACTCTTGGTAGATTTCATTAAAAGTCTGAGTACAAATTGGATCCCTATTATTTAAAAATAATAATAATGTTTTACCCTGTTACCCCATCTGTTATTTCCATCTTTATGTGCTTGTTACTGTTGTATCTGTTTTGGACTCTAGACCTTTCAAAGATCATAGGGTTGATGTCAAGTTTGATTTATTTTCTCATCACTGCGTAAGCAAATTATTTGTTATGGATTACTCCACCCAGCTTGGTCAACAGCAACTACTAGCCATGCACTAGCCAGAGAGGTTGTCTGTCTGTCTCTAGTCAGTGGATGGGATGTATAAAGTAACAAAACTGGGACCGGCATTTGAGAGATGCAGACTGATGTTTATGCAACAGTGTGTCCCTTTTTTGACCAATTTTTTTTTGACACCTTTGCAATTAATATGACCAACTAGTTAATATACAGTATGCATAAGCTCAAGGTGAGACACTTGGGGCTTGTTCAGGAGAGTGAAATATCCCAGAACGTTCATGTAGAAATGTATTGTGCAGCAGCGACATGCTTTTCTGTTATGTAGAATAAAGAGTTGTTGACTCTATGGATCATATTTCTATCTGCAACCTTCTGAACATAGCATCCTGCTTAATATCCCTGAATATCTGAAGGTGTTGTATTGTCTGGGAAGCAGATGTTTTTGCTCTTGTTGCTTTTGAGTCAAAAATCGATGACATATAACCCTTCTGAATGTGTACACGGGCAGTGCAGGGAAAACCTGTATACTCCCATTTTACCACAGATGGGTTATAGTAGGTCAGTGTTTACTCAAACCTGGCCATGGGGATCCACTGGGCGTGCAGGGTTTATTCTAGCTCATCACTCACACCTGTTGCAACTAATCAATTATTAATTTAAACCTGGATTAGATGATTCAGGTGTGTTAGAGCTGGGCTGGCACAAAGACCCGGACCCCTGTATTTGCCTAGAATCAGGAAGGAAGAACACTGTAAGAGATTATATTGGATGTGGGCAGGGGGCTGAAACTATATTATGATTGTCAAGGTGAGGTAGTTGCTTCAATATTTTGTTGTGGTGACTGGTTGTAATTTGGAGTGGGGAAGGTTGGGGGCTCTACTTTGTGGCAATAAGCTGTTTTTTTTCTTCTGCAGCATATTCAGTGTGGTGCAACATTCAGAACATTGGTATGTCGATGTATAAAAATGGACATGACTAGAGGATTAATTGTAGGCCTATCCTGTCTATAATCTATTTGAAACACCATAAATGTTGTCTTACTGAATATGCCTTAGTTTTGTACTTTACATGTTCTGATAAGCTCAGCTATAACTGTCACGTGAGACTGGAGTGACGACTGAGGAGAAATTAGGTCAAGTCACTCCTGAACGTCATCAATGAAGTTCTGCAGCATGTAAAGAAATATGCTTGTCTGTGGATCCAGGTTTATTAAAACAAATACAATATTCTTTAAAAATGCTGTTTGGTTTCTTTTTGTTTGTCTTGACATGTATTATTTAATCGTAAAAATATATATATTACAAATAATGTGGTCTAAAGAAACCTGAAATTATTCAGAATGATGAACTGGCGCTGGCGGTACAAACATGTACAGTGCTTCCGATTTCCAGGCGGACTGTAAACATCGATGTACAGGAAGTCGGTACAGCGTGGATTGAGGCTGCATTTCCAACATGGACAACACAACTGAAGGAAAATGGGATAGTTTACCCGTTAAACTTAACGATGGTATTACGCAAACTCTAAATGAGCTTGGATTTACACATATGACACCAGTTCAGGTATTAACATTTCTTTACAGTTTTCGTTTATTTCACTCACATGTCATAGCTAGCTATGCTAACAAGCTAGATAACGAATAACGTTAGCTCTAATTCAACCTCCACAATAATTTAAATATTTTTTATATTCCAGTCTGCCTGTATTCCACTGTTTATGCGAAATAAAGATGTGGCTGCCGAGGCTGTAAGTATGACTTGACACAAATTATTGTTTACCATGTAACTCGGATGTTTTGGGTACTGCATTTCTCCAGAACCAGATTGCATAGGTAGCTAACTATTGGAGGGAGAAAGGTCGAAGCAACACATCTTATCGTTGCTGTTACAGGTGACTGGCAGTGGAAAGACATTGGCCTTCGTGATTCCCATCATAGAGATACTTATAAAGCGAGAGGACAAATTGAAGAAAATGCAGGTAAGGTTTGGGTTATTCAGTGTCTTAGACTTATTGCAATGGTTACCGTTTGAGTATATGTGTATGGTTGTGAGTCACTTTGACTTTTGATATACAGTATTAAACTGAGACGTTATCTTTCACAGGTTGGTGCTCTGATCGTCACGCCGACCAGAGAGCTGGCCCTGCAGATCAGCGAGGTGATGGGCCAGTTCCTCCAGAAGTTCCCTCAGTTCAGGTAGGGGGACAGCCAGCGGAGAGATAAAACCAGAGACATGAACAGCAAGCTCTGTTCCAGATCTAAAATGTTAATTATTCCAAGACTCTTATTGTAATCCTGTTATGACACAAACTCTTCCTCTTTCAGACAGATTCTGTTGATTGGAGGGAGCAACCCCATTGAGGATGTGGAGAAGTTTAAGGAACAGGGGTAAATATGCTCTTCCTCTGATCTCACACAAAAATGTGAGCTTTTTTGTGCCCCGTGTTTTTATGTCCAGATCTGATGCTATACAGCAAGCCTGTAAAGGTACAAAAGGATCTCCAGCCCCACTTTAAATGAAGTACAACTTATAAAGGCCTTGTATAGCATACATAAATGCTTCACAAACAATCTATAAGCTTTTGTATAAACGTTAAGCGTTATGTCACATTTAGGCGGCAATTCACCCCACATTAGGAATGGTTATGTCACCCTTTGAGTGACACACGCTTATAGGTGATTTGAGAAGCATTTATGTAGTGCTTATGAATCCTTTATGTATGCTATATAAAGCCTTTATATATTCGTTGTACTTGGTTTAAAGTGAGACTGGATTCCCTAACGGATCATTATTCTAATCAATGTTGTCTTTTCCAGGGCCAACATATTGATTGCCACCCCGGGGCGTCTGGAGGACATGTTCAGAAGGAAGGCAGACGGTCTGGACCTGGCCTTGTCAGTCAAGTTTCTGGAGGTCCTAGTCCTGGATGAGGCTGACCGCCTACTGGATATGGGTTTTGAGGCCAGGTACTATAGTGCAATACAATAGACTACAACTATGCAATACAGTACACTATTGGACATATGAATCATTCAATATGATTCAGTACAGTACAATCACCAGGATGTTGGACATTGGCTTTTATGTCAGGTACACTTTAAGTACCTGACTCCCTCCCTTTCTCTCTCTCCAGTCTGAATGTTATCCTGGGGTACCTCCCTAAGCAGCGTCGTACAGGTCTGTTTTCAGCCACTCAGACTCAGGAGCTGGAAAAGTTGGTGAGAGCTGGTCTCAGGAACCCTGTACGAATCACAGTGAAGGAGAAGGGCGTGGCCGCCAGCTGCACCCAGAAAACACCTGCCAGGCTCTGCAACTACTACACAGTGAGTAACATACACTGTTGGGGATTTGAGTAGTTCAGGTTTGGAAATGCTGGATTCAAAGGAAAAAGTGGACCACGACTGTGTTTTAATAAATGTAACTACATGTAATCCCCGAAAGTAATTATTTATCATGAGAGGACCATAAACAATAACTTGTAATGCTGCATAGTCCAAGAAAGGTTCAAATCAAAATAAACAGTTTGTGCACAAAACGGGATGACCGGAACGTTCTTAGTCTGAGACATTCTTCCAAGACACATTCTCAGAGGCCTCATGATGAGAGCATCCTTACCGGTTTCGCTGTCTGTGCCAGCCCGTGCCATAAAATTCTCAAGGACTTAAAACCATCTGTGTGTAAGTGGAGACACAAACACAGGAAAAAAGACAAACTATGACTGATCACTTTTTATTTTCTGTTGTTTCTTGTTGTTTGTCAGATCTGCAGAGCAGAGGACAAGTTTAACAGTCTGGTAGCATTTCTTAGACAACACAAACATGAGAAACAGCTGGTGTTCTTCAGGTATGTATCCTGGCTACACAGCCCTCCATGTTAGTGTCTCACCATGACTACAGCTACCTCTAGTATTCTACTTAATGGCCGATTATATTCATCAACACTGCGGACTGTGTGTTGCTTCTCTCCCTCAGTGTGTGTGAGGACTACACTGTCAGAGCTGTGTGTGTTAATGTGTTGTTTCTCTCGCTCAGTACATGTGCGTGTGTGGAGTACTTTGGCCGAGCCTTGGAGGCCCTGATTAAGAGCGTCACCATCCACTGCATCCACGGCAAGATGAAACACAAACGCAACAAGATCTTCTCAGAGTTTAGGAGCCTAAAGAGGTATTTTATCCCTTGTTGTTAGCTCAGCTGAGGAGAGCATGGGTTTGATCTTTGCATTGAAATGTGACGTTGTGTTTCAGTGGTATCCTGGTGTGTACTGACGTCATGGCCAGGGGCATTGATATCCCAGAAGTCCACTGGGTATTGCAGTACGACCCCCCTAGTTGTGCCAGTGCCTTTGTGCACCGGTGTGGACGGACTGCGCGCATTGGTAACAAAGGCAACGCCACAGTCTTCCTGCTCCCCATGGAGGAATCTTACGTTACCTTCCTGTCCATCAACCAGAAGGTATGCCCTTTGTGTTTCCCTCTCCATCTTGCCTGCCTTCCATGTTCTCTCCATTTAAAACCAAGCTGCCCCTCCCTGTCTCCTGATAGTGTCCTCTGGAGCAGATGGCCCCAGTGAGTGACGTGGTGGATGTTCTGCCCAAGGTGAAGGCCCTGGCTCTGGCAGACCGGGCCATGTTCGACAGGGGCATGAGGGCATTCGTCTCCACCGTACAGGCCTACGCCAAACACGAGTGCAGCCTCATTTTCAGGGTCAAAGGTGAGAAGAAATCCCCTTCCGTGTGTACAGACGCTCAAGTATGATGGTGTTGTTAGATTGTTTATGCTATGGTCTGAGGAGAATGTTTACGATGTCATCCTCCTCCTGTCATTGGTCAGATCTGGACTTTGTTGCGCTGGCCCGTGGCTTCGCCCTCCTCCGCATGCCCAGGATGCCCGAGCTGAAAGGGAAGAACTTCCCTGACTTCATAGAAACGACCATAGACACAGACAACATCCGCTACAAGGACAAGCAGCGGGAGAAGCTGAGGCAGAAGCTGCTGATTGAGCTAAAGGAGAAGAGGGAGGAAAGGGCCGCTGCCCCTAAGAGACACAACGATAAGAACAAAGCCTGGTCCAGACAGAAGAACAGGAAGGACCGCAGGAGGAAGACTGCTGCCAAGAGGAACCGGGATGAGGTATTTAGTCTTCTAGAGAATTAAGGGGAGGTTTTCCTGACTCAGATTAAGTATAGTTCTGATCTAAAATGCACTCTACATGGAGATTTCCCATTGACATACATATTTAGTCCAGGACTAGGTTTAATCTGGATCCAGGAAATTGGCCGTAAAATGCTTTTAGAACATCTTTTAAACATGGGAGCAGGGCCCATATGCAGAAAAAAGTAGAACATCAGATGACTGTTAATTAACCCTTTGTTCTCTTCAGGGCTCGGAAATGGACGATGAGGACATGAAGGAGCTGTTGAAAGACACTCGTCTCCTGAAGAGATTGAAGAAGGGACAGATCAGCGAGGAGGACTTTGAGAAACAGGTGACAGCAGGACCAAAGAGCCAGAGGAAGACAGCAGCAGGCCCCTCAGAGGACCCACCCAGCTCAGCGGGAGAGGAGGACGAATGAAACAACACACCTGTCAGTGTTTCCCCCCCGATGTTCTAGCAGCAGGTCAGGCTGTCCCACCCAGCCCTGTTTACCATGGAAAAAAACAGAACATGTTATATATTTTAGGGGGGCCTTTATGCCCCAACTACAGAACAACCATAGGGGAAATACTGCCTGTTACAGTAAGACGCAGGTCAGAACCAACCATTGAACTTTGAATACACTTTTAAAAAGAGCCAACTGTTTTACATCTATTATTCTGTTATGAACCAGAGAGATACATCGCCTTTCAGGAATGTTGTATACAGTGTAAAGTTATGCATATCGCCATAATTTGTAATTAACAATCTATAAAGATACAAACTGATCCCAGTCAGTGCCCCTTTTGAGTTTTTTATTGAGGTGTTTTGTTTTAAGGCACTGTTATAAATAAAGTTTGATAAGTTCATCGCTGACGGCAGAGGGGGTGAGGACCCCCAGGTCTGTGAAGAGGAGCGTGATGAGGGAGGGAGGGGTGTAGTCGATCATGGGGTGTTCATCTGACAGGTCAGAAACAGTCCTCAGGGTGTCGGCTTTGTACTGCACAGAGAGGAGAGATGGGTTAAACAGTACCGAAGAGGACTAGAGAGAAAATGTACTGCAGAGAGGAGAGAGATGGGTTAAACAGTACTGAAGAGGACTAGAGAGAAAATGTACTGCAGAGAGGAGAGATGGGTTAAACAGTGCTGAAGAGGACTAGAGAGAAAATGTACTGCACAGAGAGGAGAGAGATGGGTTAAACAGTACTGAAGAGGACTAGAGAGAAAATGGAAAGACATGGCGCATCTATCTGAACTGAGATGGAGCCAAATCGGCATAATAGTCATAAATTACACACGAATGTCAATGGGAGATGTGCACATAATTTTGAATTGCATGTGTATATCTCCAATCAGCCCATGGCACAACATACAGTGAGTACTTCAGAACGTATTCATTCCCCTTCACATTTTTTTGTTAGCCTAAATTCAAAATGGATTAAATTAATAATAATCCCTCACCAACCTACACACACATATAAATGTTTGCAAATGTATTAAATTAAATTTATATAAGTATTCACTCCCCTGATTACAGCCAGCTGTGAGTCTGTCTGGGTAATTCTAAGCATTCCACACCTGCATTGTGCAACATTTGCCCATTATTTTCTAAATTATTCAAGCTCTGTCAAATTGGTTGTTGATCATTGCTAGACAACCATTTTCAGGTCTTGCCATAGATTCTCAAGTAGATTTAAGTCCAAACTAACTCAGCCACTCAGGAACATTCACTGTCTTTTTGGTAAGCAACTCCAGTCTAGATTTAGCTTTGTTTTTTTTAGGTTATTGTCATGCAGGAAGGGGAATTCATCTCCCTGTATCTGGTGGAAAGCAGACAACCAGGTTTTCCTCTAGGATTTTGCGTGTGCTTAGCTCCAGTCGGTAAATGTTTTTGCCTGAAAAAGGCTGAAATCCTTAACGATTACAAGCATACCCAGAACTGCAACACTATACTTAAAAATATAGAGAATGGTACTCAGTAATGTGTTGTATTGGATTTGCCCCAAACAAACCATTTTATATTCAGGACAAAAAGTGAATTGCTTTGCCATATGTTTTGCAGGATTACTTTAGTGCCTTGTTGCATAAATTGGTCATCAAATTTGATCTGAATCTTCATCTATGTCACAACGATAGACAAAGTCTGCTTAAACTAATAACACCAATTATTATATTTTTCTTGTCTGTATTGAATACATAATTTAAACATTCACAGTGTAGGTTGGGAAAAGTATGTGAACCCCTTGGCTAAAGAAAGCACTGTTGCTACTCTCCCTAGGAGTGGCCGTCCTGCAAATATTTGTTATTTGTTTTATTTAACCAGGTAGGCCAGTTGAGAACAAGTTCTCATTTACAACTGCGACCTGGCCAAGATAAAGCAAAGCAGTGTGACACAGACAACAACCGCTATCAACAAAAGACAGTACTGTGCAGCAACCTTCATCGACCTGGCCAAGGCTTTCGACTCGGTCAATCACCATATTCTTATCGGCAGACTCAGTAGCCTCGGTTTTTCTAATGACTGCCATGCCTGGTTCACCAACTACTTTGCAGACAGAGTTCAGTGTGTCAAATCGGAGGGCATGCTGTCCGGTCCTCTGGCAGTCTATGGGGGTGCCACAGGGTTCAATTCTTGGGCCGACTCTTTTCTCTGTATATATCAATGATGTTGCTCTTGCTGCGGGCGATTCCCTGATCCACCTCTACGCAGACGACACCATTCTGTATACTTCCGGCCCGTCCTGGGACACTGTGCTATCTAACCTCCAAACGAGCTTCAATGCCATACAACACTCCTTCCGTGGCCTCCGACTGCTCTTAAACGCTAGTAAAACCAAATGCATGCTTTTCAACTGTTCGCTGCCTGCACCCGCATGCCCGACTAGCATCACCACCCTGGATGGTTCCGACCTAGAATATGTGGACATCTATAAGTACCTAGGTGTCTGGCTTAGACTGTAAACTCTCCTTCCAGACTCATATCAAACATCTCCAATCTAAAATCAAATCTAGAGTCGGCTTTCTATTCCGCAACAAAGCCTCCTTCACTCATGCCGCCAAACTTACCCTAGTAAAACTGACTATCCTACCGATCCTCGACTTCGGCGATGTCATCTACAAAATTAGCTTCCAATACTCTACTCAGCAAACTGGATGCAGTTTATCACAGTGCCATCCGTTTTGTTACTAAAGCACCTTATACCACCCACCACTGAGACCTGTATGCTCTAGTCGGCTGGTCCTCGCTACATATTCGTCGCCAGACCCACTGGCTCCAGGTCATCTACAAGTCCATGCTAGGTAAAGCTCTGCCTTATCTCAGTTCACTGGTCACGATGGCAACACCCACCCGTAGCACGCGCATCTCACTGATCATCCCTAAAGCCAACACCTCATTTGGCCGCCTTTCGTTCCAGTTCTCTACTGCCTGTGACTGGAACTTATTGCAAAAATCGCTGAAGTTGGAGACTTATCTCCCTCACCAACTTCAAACATCTGCTATCTGAGCAGCTAACCGATCGCTGCAGCTGTACATAGTCTATCGGTAAATAGCCCACCTAATTTTACCTACCTCATCCCCATACTGTTTTTATTTTATTTACTTTTCTGCTCTTTTTCACACCAGTATATCTTCCTGCACATGACCATCTGATCATTTATCACTCCAGTGTTAATCTGCAAAATTGTAATTATTCGCCTACCTCCTCATGCCTTTTGCACACAATGTATATAGACTCTTTTTTAAATACTGTGTTATTGACTTGTTAATTGTTTACTCCATATGTAACTCTGTGTTGTCTGTTCACACTGCTATGCTTTATCTTGGCCAGGTCGCAGTTGCAAATGAGAACTTGTTCTCAACTAGCCTACCTGGTTAAATTAAGGTTAAATAAAAAATAAAATAAAAACAGAGTTACACATGGAGTAAACAATAAACAAGCCAATAACACAAACAAGTCAATGACACAGTAGAAAAAATAAAGTCTATATACAGTGTGTGCAAAAGGCATGAGGAGGTAAGGTAATAAATAGGCCATAGGAGCAAATAATTACAATTAAGCAGATTAACACTGGAGTGATAAATGAGCAGATGATGTGCAAGTAGAGATACTGGTGTGCAAAAGAGCAGAAAAGTAAATCAAATAAATCAGTATGGGGATGAGGTAGGTAGATTGGGTGGCCTATTTACAGATGGACTATGTACAGCTGCAGTGATCGGTTAGCTGCTCAGATAGTTGATGTTTAAAGTTGGTGAGGGAAATAAGTCTCCAACTTCAGCGATTTATGCAATTCGTTCCAGTCACTGGCAGCAGAGAACTGGAAGGCGGCCAAATGAGGTGTTGGCTTTGGGGATGATCAGTGAGATATACCTGCTGGAACGTGTGCTACGGGTGGGTGTTGTTATCGTGACCAGTGAACTGAGATAAGGCGGATCTTTACCTAGCATAGACTTGTAGATGACCTGGAGCCAGTGGGTCTGGCGACGAATATGTAGCGAGGGCCAAAGATGACTGCAAGAGCACAGTGCAGAATGCTCAATGAGGTTAAGAAGGATCCTAGAATGTCAGCTAAAGACTTACAGAAATCTCTGGAACATGCTAACATCTCTTGACGAGTCCACGATATGTAAAACACGGAAGAAGCCACTGCTGTCTAAAAAAAAACATTTCTGCACATCTGAAGTTTGCAAAAGTGCACCTGGATGTTCCACAGTGCTACTGGCAAAAGATTCTGTGGACAGCCGACAACAACAGTTGAGTCATTTGGAAGGAACACTGTGTGGTGGAAAAAAAGGCACAGCACACCAACATCAAAACCTCATACCAACTGTAAAGTATGGTGGGGGGAGCATCATGGTTCGGGGATGCTTTGCTGCCTCAGGGCCTGGACAGCTTACTATCAGACAGAAAAACAAATTCCCAAGTTTATCAAGACATTTTGCAGGAGAATGTTAGGCTTTCTGTTGAAGCTCAACAGAAGTTGGGTGATGCAACAGGACAAAGACCCAAAACACAGAAGTAAATCAACAGCAGAATGGCTTCAACAGAAGAAAATTCCCCTTCTGGAGTGGCCCAGTCAGAATCCTGACCTCAACCCAACTGAGATGCTGAGGCATGGCCTCAAGAGAGCAGTTCACACCAGATGTCCCAAGAATATTGCTGAACTGAAAAGGTTTTTTAAAGAGAAATGGTCCAAAATTCCTCCTGACCGTTGTGCAGGTCTGATCCACAACTACAGAAAACGCTTAGTTAATGTTATTGCTGCCAAAGGATGGTCAACCAGTTATTAAATCCAAAGGTTCACATACTTTCCCAACCCTGCACTGTAAATGTTTACACAGTGTGTTCAATAAAGACATGAAAATGTATCATTGTGTGTTATTAGTTTAAGCAGACTGTTTGTCTCCTTACATTTTATGACCAATTCATGCACAAATCCAGGTATTTCCAAAAGGTTCACATACTTTTCCCTTGCCACTGTACCAATAGGTACCCTTCTTCACAAGGCATTGGAAAATCTCCCTGGACATGTGGTTGAATCTGTGTCTGAAATTCACTGCTTGACTGAGGGACATTACAGATAATTGTATGTGTGAAGTACAGAGATGAGGTAGTCATCAAAAATAATTGTATTATATTGCACACAGTGAGTCCATGCAACTTACTATGTGACTTGTTAAGCACATTTTTACTCCTGAACTTATTTAGGCTTGCCATAACAAAATGGGTTGAATCCTTTGACTCAGCTTTACATTTTTTATCAATTTGTAAAAAAATGTGACAACATAATTCCATTTTGACATTATGGGGTATTGTGTGTAGGCCAGTGACTAAAAACAAAACAATCAAATTCAAATTCAGGCTGTAACAACAAAATAGGAAAAAGTCAAGGGGTGCAAATACTTTCTGAAGGCCCTGTATATATCGCTGGCAGGTCCTGAATGGTTAACTCTCACCTTAAATCTGTCTGGGACGTCCTGCTGGTTAAGAGGGTAGAGACGGACAAACTTGAAGCTCTCCGCTACCACGTAGAAGGGCTTGTTGTGGGCTTTGGAACACACTGCCATCTGATAGGTTCCAATCTGTACAGACATATCAACCAACACTGTTACTTGCACACTGCTACATACTACAATACATGTTTGACTTTATTATTATGAGTTCATTGTTCCCAGAACACACCTTGTTGATGATGCCTCCACTCTCAACGACTCCTTCTGCTCCTACAATAACCAGGTCCACCTTCTCCAGGACATAACTGTAGGTGGAAAGATATAGAAAGGAATATGTATCTTTAATCTTTATTAAGAAAGGTAATCCATGGTAGTGTTTGGTACAGTCAGTATTTACCCCACAGCAGCATCCAGGACCACTGTCACAGGAACATTGAGTCTCCTCAGCGCATCAGCCATCTGTTTCCTGGAGAAGACAGACAACATGTCACACGAACTGTGTGTGTGTGTGTGTGTCTTACGTGTTCAGTTCCCCCATAAACTTGTTTGCTTTGGAAATGGTGTTGTCTCACCCGGCTGTATCTGGCTGGGACTCTGTGACGTAGACTGTGAAGCGTTTCTTCTCGGCTGCAGCTTTCTCCAGCACCCTCAATACTACTCTGGAGGAGGAATGGGTCAGAATTTTCTAAGGGAGAATGAAAGAGATTTGTTCTTCAAAAATACATATTTCTTATAACATTCTTGGAATTTTATATTTTGGGGAATTTTTGGTTAGGTTTGCCAAACTGAATTTGACCTAAAATGTCTGCCGCCATGACTCACTCACCGCCCCGTCTTTGATGAAGGTGTGGCAGAGTTTGGACACCTTGGTTCTGGAGAGGGAGATCTTCTCCAGGAACAGCTCTCCTCTCTCCTCCATCACCTTCTTACAGCGCGACAGGTCCTGAGACAAACATGGAGGGGGAGGTGAGGCCTTCAGAGAACTCTGACCTCTTCTGAGGTGAGGTGTATAGGGGCATGCCTACACATTTTTTTCTGTTCATAAAATAAACTAGTGCCAATAAGCTGAAGTTTATTTGTGGTGTATTTCTAATAGAATGACAAAATTAGAAGGGATAGAATGGAGAGTATTTAAAACTTGGTTTATATTTCATGGCAAAAATACCTGGGTGTATGTGCAGTGGTCTATGGCTGTGTATGGCCCTAACCTGGTGCTCCAGTGATGTGAGGCTGATGAAGCGAAGGAACAGCTCCCCTCCAGAGGACACGGCTACAGAGGAGTCCACCTCCGTCAGACAGTCTGTGGCCCACTTCAGGCTCTCCCTCAGACCCAGGATTGTCTCACCTGAGCAGGGGAGCAGGGAACAGATTGTATCCAGAGATCGAATTTCGGGGATCATGCGAGCTTCCATAACAATTCAGGGAAACAGTCATAAAAGTATGAAATACCAAACTTGGTATGATTTTGACATTAGTATGACTAATAGGCAGAAAGAAGAGAGTGGTCAGACCTTTGTCTCGTCTGAGGAACTCCAGCAGAGTGCGGATGGCTGCTACAGCAGAGGCCATGTCAGGGTCTGTCCTCATCTGGGTCCTGAAGTACTCCACCAACTCTGACAAGAGTGAGTGAGAGCAGTCCTGGGTCACACTAATGACTAGCCTACTCAGTAGTACTCTACTAATGAAGACAACAGCCATGTTTGTCTGTTCAGTTGGTTCATTTCTCTCTCACACACACACACACACACACACACACACACACACACACACACACACACACACACGCGCGCGCGCGCGCACACGCACACCTACCTTCTTCGTTCATTTTCGAGGGCTGTTGCATCTGAAATCTAACTATCGGTAGCTAGCTAGCTATATTCTCGAAGTTTAGTCAAAGATTAGTCAGTGGGAGCAACTGGAAGTAGCTACGAGGCCGAAAGTTGGTTTCTTATTTCTTCGCAGGATGGCAAAAATGCAGTCTAACGTTAAAAACACACGTATCAGAAATAGAGGTCAGTTAAACCAGAGAGTAAACCCATGCGAAATCATTTTTTTCTAGACGTATTTCTGACAATTTCAGTAATCTGTCATCATGTCGCAATCTGATGACGTAACTATTTGAAAGCTTCTTCTTCTCCTTCTTCGATTAGGTTTAACGGCAGTTGGCATCCAACACACGTTGCATTACCGGCACCTACTAGACTGGAGTATAACTCCCTTATAGGTTGCTTAAAAATATATATATAATAATAATAAATGATCAACAAATACCTTACAATCTAACCCTACACTCTAATAAAACCCACCACTCTACTATTTAAATATATTTACTCCTACTTCAGGCCAACAGCCTGAAAGGATGGGACACCACCACTTAACACACCCTGTAACTCTTCTGATGTCAAGTCTCGCACACCCAAACACCTCTCTGCAGCTACCACCACAACCTCAATTATCTGTGTAAATGCAGTGAAATAAATAAATTCAATAAAATCCAAATTGGCTACAAACTATGTGGGCATTAACAAATCATGGGCATTAATGTGGGGAACAAATCCATTTGCTGCTACAACAGCCTCTATTCTTCTGGAAAGGCTCTCCACTAGATGGAACATTGCTGCGGGGACTTGCTTCCATTCAGCTACAAGAGCATTAGTGAGGGTGGGGACTGATGTTGGCCGTTTAGGCGTTACAATTCATCCCAAAGATGTTCGATGGGGTTGAGGTCAGGGCTCTGTTCAGGCCAGTCAAGTTCTTCCACACTGACCTCAACAACGCATTTCTGTATGGACTTCGCTTTGTACGTGGGGGCATAGTCATGCTGAAACAAGAAAGGGCCTTCCCCAAACTGTTGCCACAAAGTTGAAAGCACAGAATTGTCTAGAATGTCATTGTATACTGTAGCGTTAAGAATTCCTTTCACTGGAACAAAAAACAGCCCCAAACCATTATTCCTCCTCCCACCAATCTTTACAGTTGGCACTATGCATTGGTGCACGTAGAGTTCTTCTCACATCCTCCAAACCGGGGCGGCAGCGTAGCCTAGTGGTTAGAGTGTTGGACTCCATGAACGCCCTCCAACAAATTCTTATTTTCAATGACGGCCTAGGAACAGTGGGTTAACTGCCTTGTTCAGGGGCAGAACGACAGATTTGTACCTTGCAGATTTGTACCAGATTTGTACCTTGCAGTACAGATTTGTACCAGCAAGTTCAAATCCCCGAGCTGACAAGGTACAAATCTGTCATTCCACCCCTGAACAAGGCAGTTAACCCACTGTTCCTAGGCCATCATTGAAAATAAGAATTTGTTCTTAACTGACTTGCCTAGTTAAATAAAGGTAAAATTAAAATTAAAAAAACAAGATTCGTCTGTCAGACTGCCAGATGGTGAAGTGTGATTCATCACGCCAGAGAATGCGTTTTCACTGCTCCAGAGTCTTATGGCGCTGAGCTTTACACCACCTCAGCCGACGCTTGACATTGCGCATGGTGATCTTAGGCTTTTGTGCGGCTGCTCGGCCATGGAAACCCATTTCATGAAGCTAGCGAATGGTTCTTGAGCTGACGTAGCTTCCAGAGGCAGTTTGGATTTCGGTAGTGAGTGTTGCAACCGAGGACAGACGATTTTTACACGTTACGCGCTTCCACACTCGGCCGTCCAATTCTGTGAGCTGGTGTGGTCTACAACTTTGTGGCTGAGCCATTGTTGCTCCTAGACGCCTTGGCTAGGGACGGTAAGGTTTATGTCTCTTCCTGTTCGGTGTGCGCCCAGAGTAAGGCTCCTAGGCACCTTCCTAGAGGGAAGATACAACCCCTCCTCGTTCCACAACGGCCATGGTCTCACTTATAAGTGGATTTCCTGACCGATCTTCCCCCGTCTCAGGGGAACACTACGGTTTTTGTGGTTGTGGATCGGTCTCCCTACAGCCCTACAGACTGAGGAGGGGTTATTTACCCACGTCTTCCGGCACTACAGGGTGCCGGAGGACATTGTCTCTGATCGGGGTCCCCAGTTCACGTCCCGGATATGGAGGGTGTTCATGGAGCGTCTGGGGGTCTCGGTCAGCCTGACCTCCAGTTATCACCCGAGAGTAATGGGCAGGTGGAGAGAGTGAACCAGGAGGTGGGTAGGTTTCTGCGGTCGTATTGCCGGGACCGGTCCAGGGAGTGATCCAGGTACGTCCCATGGGCGGAGTTGGCCCAAAACTCACTCCATCACTCCTCGACGAACCTATCACCGTTTCAGTGTGTGTTGGGCTACCAGCCAGTCCTGGCACCTTGGCATCCAAGTCAGACCAAGTCTCCTGCGGTGGAGGAGTGGGTGCAGCGCTCCAAGGAGACCTGGGGGGCCGTCCAGGAATCCCTCAAACAAGCCAGTGGACGGCAGAAGAGGAGTGCTGACCTCCACCGCAGTGAGGCCCCCGTGTTAGTACCGGGGGACAGGGCCTGGCTCTCGACCCGAAACCTACCCCTCCGCTTGCCTTGCCGGAAGCTGGGGCCGCAGTGTGTGGGGCCCTTCAAAGTCTAGAGGAGGATAAACGAGGTGTGTTATAGATTACAACTCTCTTCCTATTATCGCATTAACCCCTTGTTTCATGTGTCTCTCCTCAGGCCGGTGGTAGCTGGTCCACTGCAGGACGGTGAGGTTCCGGAGGTCCCTCCGCCCTGTCTGGACATCGAGGGGTCCCCGGCATACACAATACGGGCCATTCTGGACTCGGGATGCTGGGTGAGGGGCCTGCAGTACCTCGTGGCCTGGGAGGGGTACGGTCCGGAGGAGAGGTGCTGGGTACCGGTGGGGGACATCTTGGACCTGTCACTGTCGAGGGAGTTCCATCGCCTCCAGCCGGATCGCCCTGCGCCTCGCCCTCCGGGTCGCCCTCGAGGCGCACGTCAGGGGGTGGGGGTACTGTCAGGAGGGGGGGGGGTGGCGCCGGCGGTTGTCGTCACTGGCCTACTAGCTGCCACTGATCCCTTTTCTGTTTATTAGTTGCACCTGTGTTTAGTTTAGGCTAATTGGTTGGGCTTTATTTACCAGCCGGCCCGCCTGCTGGTTGTGTGGGATTATTTCAGTGTACGTGTGTACACGGCTGTAGGTCACGGTTGTCCGTGTGTTTGTATTTTGCTGGACTGTTTAAGTTCCCTGTGTTTGAGGCATTTGTTTGAGTTGGCGTCATTTTACCGTTGTGGTGCATTAAATGTAGCGCCACCCTGAACTCTCTGCTTCCTGCGCCTGACTTCTTCCTCCACTACACCCTGAACTCTCTGCTTCCTGCGCCTGACTTCTTCCTCCACTACACCCTGAACTCTCTGCTTCCTGCGCCTGACTTCTTCCTCCACTTCACCCTGAACTCTCTGCATCCTGCGCCTGACTTCTTCCTCCACTACACCCTGAACTCTCTGCATCCTGCGCCTGACTTCTTCCTCCACTACACCCTGAACTCTCTGCATCCTGCGCCTGACTTCTTCCTCCACTACACCCTGAACTCTCTGCATCCTGCGCCTGACTTCTTCCTCCACTACACCCTGAACTCTCTGCTTCCTGCGCCTGACTTCTTCCTCCACTACACCCTGAACTCTCTGCTTCCTGCGCCTGACTTCTTCCTCCACTACACCCTGAACTCTCTGCTTCCTGCGCCTGACTTCTTCCTCCACTACACCCTGAACTCTCTGCTTCCTGCGCCTGACTTCTTCCTCCACTACACCCTGAACTCTCTGCTTCCTGCGCCTGACTTCTTCCTCCACTTCACCCTGAACTCTCTGCTTCCTGCGCCTGACTTCTTCCTCCACTTCACCCTGAACTCTCTGCTTCCTGCGCCTGACTTCTTCCTCCACTACACCCCGGGCGTTACAGAGACCTACTTGGTGTTCTATTGCTGAGGCAGGCTCTCGAAACGAACCACACAAACTTTATACTATAATAATCTAAATCTAAAATTGATTAAATAGATTTTTCCATCATCAATCTACACACATTGTTTTTCTAATTTATTAAAAATAAACTGAAATATCACATTTACATGAGCATTCAGACCCTTTACTCAGTACTTTGTTGAAGCACCTTTGGCAATGATTACAGCCTCAAGTCTTCTTTGGTATGACGCTACAATCTTGGCACACCTGTATTTGGGGAGTTTCTCTCATTCTTCTCCCCAAATCCTCTCAAGCTCTATCAGGTTGGAGTGTCACTGCACAGCTATTTTCAGGTCTTTCCAGAGATGTTCAATCAAGTTCAAGTCTGGGCTTTGGCTAGGCCACTCAAGGACATTTAGAGACTTGTCCCAAAGCCACTCCTGCATCGTCTTGGTGTCTGTGTGCTTAGGGTTGTTGTCCTGTTGGAAGGTGAACCATTGGCCCAGTCTGAGGTCCTGAGCGCTCTGGAGCAGGTTTTCATCTAGGATCTCTCTGTACTTTGCTCCGTCCATCTTTCCTTCTATCCTGACTAGTCTCCAAGTCCCTGCCGCTGAAAAATGTACCCACAGCATGATGCTGACACCACCATGCTTCACCGTAGGGATGGTGCCAGCTTTCCTCCAGACGTGACGCTTAGCATTTAGGCCAAAGAGTTCAATCTTGGTTTCATAAGACCAGAGAATCATGTTTCTCATGGTCTGAGAATCCTTTATATGCCTTTTGGCAAACTCCAAGTGGGCTTGTCATGTGCCTTTTACCGAGGAGTGGCATTCGGCTGGCCACTCTACCATAAAGGCCTGATTGGTGGAGTGTTGCAGAGATGGTTGTCTTTCTGGAAGGTTCTCCCATCTCCAAAGAGGAACTCTGGAGCTCTATCAGAGTGAGCATTGGGTTCTTGGTCACTTCCCTGACATATGCCCTTCTCCCCTGATTGCTCAGTTTGGCCGGGCGGCCAGCTCTAGGAAGAGTGTCGGTGGTTCCAAACTTCTTCCATTTAAGAATGATGGAGACCACTGTTTTCTTGGACCTTTAATGCTACAGAACGTTTTGGGTACCCTTCCCCAGATCTGTGCCTCGACACAATCCTATCTTGGAGCTCTACAGACAATTCCTTCAACCCCATGGCTTGGTTTTTGCTCTGACATGCACCGTCAACTGTAGGGCCTTATATAGACAGGTGTGTGTGTGCCTTTCCAAATCATGTCCAATCAATTGAATTTACCACAGGTGGACAACAATCAAGTTGTAGAAACATCAAGGATGATCAATGGAAACAGGATGCACCTGACCTCAATTTTAATTCTCATAGCAAAGGGTCTTAATACTTATGTAATTAAGGTTATTAAAAATTAAAAATAAACTTACACAAATGTCAAAACAACTGTTTTTGCTGTCATTATGGGGTATCTGTGTAGATTGATACATTGTTTTATCCATTTTAGAATAAGGCTGTAATGTAACAATGTATGGAAATAGTCAAGGGGTTTGAATACGTTTCCGTATAATAATAAAAAAAAACTTTAGCTAGCGTTTGCTACAGCCTATATCAATGAGCATTAGCATTCTAGCGTACAACTGCTGCATCCAAAAGTTATTTATTAAAGACCACAAACAAATCTAATCTTAGCAACTGTTCAAGCAAGATTCAAAACATAATTGTAAGCATAAGAGAAACACATTTTATTTTGTTTAGAAGTAGCCTAATATAAACGTAAATGTAGGGCTGTTTAATGGACGCAGATGATGAAGGCTGCTGTCGCGAAGAGTCCTGCGTAATAATATAAATAGTCACTTTTGCCACGAGTACTATCGTGCAAAAAAATAATTACCCTTTGTTTTACCTATAATATTATTTCAGACTCTTCAGGCAAAGTTTTCCATAGTTGAGTTTGTGTGGCTTTGTTCTGCTGTCTGTATTACTGCGGGGAAACAAGGCGCATCTCTGCAGCGGGCCCTACTCGCTCCTCTCCACTTGGCGCAAGCGCGCTGGCTCCTCTGTGCGCTCTGTACGGTGTGTTTGCATTGTGTCAGAACTGCCAGCGAGCTTTAAAATATTTCCAATCCTTCCAAACGCGGCAATGTCGGGCAGGTCCGTACGAGCCGAGACTCGAAGCAGGGCGAAAGATGACTTCAAGCGGGTTATGGCCGCGATTGAGAAAGTACGGAAATGGTAAGACAGAGGGGAAAAACACCATTCGTTACCAAACATGAGATAAAGCCTTGCCTGTTTTGAGAGGGAAATAGAACGAATGAGCATGCGATTGAAATATGGGATTTAGGACAGTATCTCTACTCATGTGCGCAGGGCGCACTCGTGGTGTGCGTGGCTACGTATATCGAGTAGCCTACAAACCGAGATCCCTATTATTCTAGAGAATTTCCCACCAAGGTTTAATGTGGGTTAAACCCAGAAGACATTTCGTTGCAGTCACATGAAGCCATTCCTTTCTCCTAGCTGCTGTAGTGGCAGAGGGAGAGAGCCGACAGAACACTGGCTCGACGCAAATCATTCATTAACACACTTCAGGACTATGACAAGTGCGCTCTAGAGCCGGAGTAGTTTTTAGACCGTCTGGAGTTTTAAATTAAGCGCCTTGGGTCGCCCTTTAGGTCGAACAGAGATTGCGCGGTGGGGTCTGGGAGAGGGAGGGCGTAGGACTACTGGATTTCTGAACAAGCAGTCAGTCTCAGGGTTTTACAAATAGAAATCATTGTTTTTAAAATCTTAGAAATAACACTGGAATTTTTTACATTTTATTTCAAAATTATGTTTATGAACTTTATCTCAAGGCAACATTTATTTTCACCGGTGGATTCGTTTGATTCGTTTTATTAATTAAAATGGAGATTCTGCACCCATGTCTCCATGAAATAGAGTAATTCTGCAAAATAATTGAAAAGATAGGACATTTTTTAAGGTCATTTGCAAATTACAGTTAGGAAACTTTCGAGATGGAAAGAATGTAAACTAAATCTAATAGCTTACTTCAGTTTGTTTTCATATGGATATGTTTACTTGTACCCCTTGAATCAAAACTATTTTGATTTTCAATTGTAATAGGCCCACATTTTTATTGGATCACGTTTGCTATTGCAAAAATGTAATACTATTTTATTATTATAATGCAAAAAGTCCTATTTTTTTAACCTTTTATTTAACTAAGCAAGTCAGTTAACAAATTCATATTTACAATGATTGCCTACTCCGGGACAAACCCGGACAACGTTGGGCCAATTGTGCGCCGCCCTATGGGACTCCCAATCTCGACCGGTTGTGATACAGCCTGGAATCGAACCGGGGTCTGTAGTGACGCCTCTAGCACTGAGATGAAGTGCCTTAGACTGCTGTGCTACTCGGGCTTAAACCAGGAGTGATAGGAACTATGTTATTCTCTAACAAAAGTCTGGGACTGTCTCCATGTTGTTGTTTATTTCCGACTGAACTTAGTCTGTATTGTGTTTTGTGGGATGCCCTGGGAGAGCTGTTATCACTAAAGGAACATTGAATGCGAATCTAATTGAACCATTTAAATAATTGTGTGCGTGTGCGTCTCTCTACCAGGGAGAAGAAATGGGTGACAGTTGGAGACACATCCCTGAGGATCTTCAAGTGGGTTCCAGTGACTGAGCCCAAAACAGCAGATGAAGTACATAATACACAGCCCACCACACCACAGCCCACCTACACCACCACACCACAGCCCACCACACACACCACCACACCACAGCCCACACCACAGCCCACCACACACACCACCACACACACCACCACCACACACACCACCACACCGCAGCCCACCACACACACCACAGCCCACCACACACACCACAGCCCACCACACACACCACAGACTCATTCAAGTCCAGTGTCTAGTTCTTTTATAGAATTCTCTCAGCATCTCAAACTCATGTCACGTCATTGTGTTGTATGTAAACAGTATTTCTGCCCCTGTCTGTTGTCTTGCAGAAGAAGAAGGGGAAGGATGAGAAGTATGGGTCAGAATTGACCACACCAGAGAACAGCTCTTCTCCTGGGATGATGGACATGAATGGTGGGTAAAGCTCAATTCAGAGTCCATAGCTGCGAAACTCTGACAAACGGTCCATTATTACATATTTAATTGGCTGTTATCTAGTGGCCGCCATATCTCAAAGTAAATAACACGGCTCCGCAGCTTTGAACTCCGTAGGACGCTTAACGTCCAGTGTGTGGGTCAGTGTGTATGCCTGTGGACCCATAATGGAGTTAAAGGTTAAACACATGTAAACACCTTCTGTCTTCTTCCCTCTCCCTTTCTTTTTCTCAGACGACAACAGTAACCAGAGTTCTATCGCTGAATCCTCCCCTGTCAGGAAACGGAAAACCAGCACTAGCCCAGCCCCCGAACCCACCACCGTATCCCATGGCGACAACAGTGAGGCCAATAGCGACCAGAGCCCTGACTGCAAGAGGGGTGAGACACACTACCACTACCACCAACATGGGGAATCACACTCAAATTCCCAGCCTGAAATCCCCTCCTATAGTGGCCCATCCATACACTTTTAATTGAACTGGATGCGTGAACCCTGTGGTAGGGTTTAGTGTTTCTTCAATTCCTGCTTGGTTAGCTGGAGAGCTCCAGTCATTAGGCCTGAGGTCACAAGGCTGTACTCAGAGGCTCATCACGCTGGGAGACTGTGGGAGAGAGAGAGAAGGAGAAAGGGTTATCTTTTCTATCCCGCTGAGAGAGAGAGGGAGTGCAGCTGTGACCAGACCCTCGAGGCTTCAACTGCCAACCCTCCATCTGCACCCCTGCTAACAAGAGACCTCTCTCAGCCTGGTACTCTCTTTCATTCTTTTTCTCTTTCTCCCTCTCTCTCTCTCTTTTTGTCTCTCTCTCTACCCCATCACTCTTTTTCTCCCTCTCCCCCTCTCTTTTTCTCTCTCTACCCCCTCTATCTCTCTATAGCTCTCTCTTTCTCCACCCCCCTCTCTCTCTCTATCCCTCTCTTTCAAGTATGCCTATATTTATTACTCTCTCCCAGACATGCCTTTTTATCTGAGCACAAGTAATTACTCCATATCACCACACAGGAGCATTAATCCGTTACAGTTGTCCTTGACTTGAGTTGTTTACAAGTAGCAAATAAGTGTAAACATGAATACTCAACAGTAGGTCTTGTTACAGAAATAATGCATGATTTATCTGGGCCTTTGGTAGCGGTCTTTACTGGTTCTAACAGCAGAAGCATAAGCTTGCTGCCAGCTCATAGCAAACCTTTGGAAAGAAATTGTGTTTGACCAAATACAATGCTATTTCTCTGTAAACAATTTAACAACAGACTTTCACCATGCTTATAGAGAAGGGCACTCAATATGCACTGCACTGACACAAATGACTGATGATTGTTTGAAAGAAATTGATAATAATACGTTTGTGGGAGCTGTACTGTTAGATGTCAATGCAGCCTTTGATATTATTGACCATAACTTGTTGTTGAAAAAACGCATGTGTTATGGCTTTTCAACCTCTGCCATATCGTGGATTCAGAGATATCTATCTAATATAACAAAAATAATGGAAGCTTCTATAACGTCAAACATGCAAATTGTGGTGTACCGCAGGGCAGCTCTCTGGGCCCTCTACTCTTTTCTATTTTTACCAATGACCTGCCACTGGCATTGAACAAAGCATGTGTGTCCACGTATGCGGTTGATTAAACCATATACACATCAGCAACCACAGCTAATGAAGTCACTGAAACTCTTAAGAAAGAGTTACAGTCTGTTTTGGAATTGGTGGCCAGTCCTGAACATCTAAAACTAAGAGCATTGTATTTGGTACAAATCATTCCCTACGTTCTAGACCTCGGAATCTGGTAATGAATGGTGTGGCTGTTGAACAAGCTGAGGAGACTAAATTTCTTGGCCTTACCTTAGATTGTAAACTGTCATGGTCAAAACATATAGATTTAATGGTTGTAAAGATGGGGAGAGGTCTGTCTGTAATAAAGAGATGCTCTCCTTTTTTTGACACCACACTCCAAAAGCAAGTCCTGCAGGCTCTAGTTTTATCTTATCTTGATTATTGTCCAGTTGCGTGGTCGAGTGTTGCAAGGAAAGACCTAGTTAAGCTGCAGCTTCAGCTGGCCCAGAACAGAGTGGCACGTCTTGCTCTTCATTGTAATCAGAGGGCTGATGTAAATACTATGCATGACTAAGAGTTGAGGAGAGACTGACAGCATCACTTATTTTTATAAGAAAAATATATGTGTTGAAAATCCCAAATTGTTTGCATAGCTTACCCACAGCTCTGACACACACACTTACCCCACCAGACATGCCACCAGGGGTCTTTTTACAGACTACAAATCCAGAACAAACTCAAAAAATGTACAATATCATATAGAGCCATTATTGCATGGAACTCCATTCCATCTCCATATTGCTCAAGTGAACAGCAAACCTATTTGACCGAGATAGTTTGTGTGTATGTATTGATATGTAGGCTACATGTGGCCTTTTTAAATGTAGTTCAGTTCTTGAGCTGTTGTCTATTAATGTTCTCTATTATGTCATGTTTTAATGTTCATTGTGGACCCCGGGAAGAGTAGCTGCTGCTTTTGGGGATCAGTAGCAACAGCTAATGGGGATCATACCAAAATACCAATACTAATTGATATTCAAATAGACAAATCAAATGTATTTCTAAAGCCCTTACACCAGAAGATGTCACAAAGTGCTATACAGAAACCCAACCAAAAACCCCAAACAGCAAGCAATGCAGATTTACAGACAGTCATTCAACAGTTGAAGATCTGACAGTGACTGGTTTAATAGGTATTTAATATGGTGTGTTATTGTGCGTTTGGTGCAGTGAAGAGCAACCCATCAGAGAGAGGACAGGGGGACAAGAGAGACAGCAGCCCGACTTCCTCGGGAGAAAAGGACACCTCAGACAGCCGCAAAGCCACTCTGGTACTCTACTCTATATTCCACCATATACCCTGGCCAGTCTGGTACTCTATATTCTACTCTTCCTCCACAAAGAATATGAGTGGCATGAGGGCCTCCTTAAAAATCAAAGCCTCCTTAATCTCTTTTTATCCCATCCACATTTTTTATTGAATAAATGGACAAATTGATTTCCTCAGATATGGTTGTGTTTGTATGTTCGTCTGTTGGCTGGCAGGATCCGGAGGAAGAGGCTCCTCGCAGTAAGAAGAACAAGCAGGAGTCTCCATCTCAGGACTACGAGGAGAAATAGTCACACTGCATCCTTTCTTCTCTCTATCCTCTTCCTCCCCGAACACTCCTCTGAGCAGAGGGAGAAAGGACTTTACCTCCCTTCACTGAGCCCCTCTTCTCTTCTTCCACACTCACTAATGCCAAGAGTAGCTCTGTGATCCAGCCTGTTATCCCCTCCATGACCAGGGGTTGTGCAGTGTGCTCAGCTCAGCCCAGAAGAGAAAAACACTACGGCGTCTCAAAATGGACAAACTGCTATTGACGCTTTTTCTCATTTTTTTAAGCAAAGGTCTTTTAAGGGAGTATGCAAGCACACTCAGCCGAACTGAAGCATGCTGACGCCTTAAGGGCATCTTCTAACCCAAGAGCCACGTCAAACCCCCCCCTAACTCACCTCTGGTTGATACAGTGTTTGTTTAGGTCAGTTTCCAGTTGTTACATTTAGTTTTGGGTTGTTTTTTTAGCTCAGGAGGGTCAATGCACTGCTAAGACATAAGGTCACACAAACAACACACCATGGTTTTACTGCTGCTGTACTGGGTGTGGATTTGTGTATTTTTTTTTAACAAAATGGCTTCTGAAAGTATTCACCCCCTTGGCATTTTTCCTATTTTGTTGCCTTATAACCTGGAATTAAAATGGATTTTTGGGGGGTTTGTATTAGAGGTTGACTGATTATGATTTTTCAACGCCAATAGCGATTATTAGAGGACCAAAAAAAGCAGATACCAATTAATCAGACAATTAAATTTTTTCAAATGTATTTATTTATTTGTAATAATGACAACTATAACAATACTGAATGAACACTTATTTTAACTTAATATACACTGCTCAAAAAAATAAAGGAAACACTAAAATAACACATCCTAGATCTGAATGAATGAAATATTCTTATTAAATACTTTTTTCTTTACATAGTTGAATGTGCTGACAACAAAATCACACAAAAATTATCAATGGAAATCAAATTTATCAACCCATGGAGGTCTGGATTTGGAGTCACACTCAAAATTAAAGTGGAAAACCACACTACAGGCTGATCCTTAAAACAAGTCAAAATGAGGCTCAGTAGTGTGTGTGGCCTCCACGTGCCTGTATGACCTCCCTACAACGCCTGGGCATGCTCCTGATGAGGTGGCGGCTGGTCTCCTGAGGGATCTCCTCCCAGACCTGGCCTAAAGCATCCGCCAACTCCTGGAAAGTCTGTGGTGCAACGTGGCTTTGGTGGATGGAGCGAGACATGATGTCACAGATGTGCTCAATTGGATTCAGGTCTGGGGAACGGGCGGGCCAGTCCATAGCATCAATGCCTTCCTCTTGCAGGAACTGCTGACACACTCCAGCCACATGAGGTCTAGCATTGTCTTGCATTAGGAGGAACCCAGGGCCAACCACACCAGCATATGGTCTCACAAGGGGTCTGAGGATCTCATCTCGGTACCTAATGGCAGTCATGCTACCTCTAGCGAGCACATGGAGGGCTGTGTGGCCCCCCAAAGAAATGCCACCCCGCACCATGACTGACCTACCGCCAAACCGGTCATGCTGAAGGATGTTGCAGGCAGCAGAACGTTCTCCACGGCGTCTCCAGACTGTCACGTCTGTCACGTGCTCAGTGTGAACCTGCTTTCATCTGTGAAGAGCACAGGGCGCCAGTGGCAAATTTGCCAATCTTGGTGTTCTCTGGCAAATGCCAAATGTCCTGCACGGTGTTGGGCTGTAAGCACAACCCCCACCTGTGGACGTCGGGCCCTCATACCACCCTCATGGAGTCTGTTTCTGACCGTTTGAGCAGACACATGCACATTTGTGGCCTGCTGGAGGTCATTTTGCAGGGCTCTGGCAGTGCTCCTCCTGCACCTCCTTGCACAAAGGCGGAGGTAGCGGTCCTGCTGCTGGGTTGTTGCCCTCCTACTGCCTCCTTCACGTCTCCTGATGTACTGGCCTGTCTCCTGGTAGCGCCTCCATGCTCTGGACACTATGCTGACAGACACAGCAAACCGTCTTGCCACAGCTCGCATTGATGTTCCATCCTGGATGAGCTGCACTACCTGAGCCACTTGTGTGGGTTGTAGACGCCGTCTCATGCTACCACTAGAGTGAAAGCACCGCCAGCATTCAAAAGTGACCAAAACATCAGCCAGGAAGCATAGGAACTGAGAAGTGGTCTGTGGTCACCACCTGCAGAACCACTCCTTTATTGGGGGTGTCTTGCTAATTGTCTATAATTCCATTTGCACAACAGCATGTGAAAATTATTGTCAATCAGTGTTGCTTCCTAAGTGGACAGTTTGATTTCACAGAAGTGTGATTGTCTTGGAGTTACATTGTGTTGTTTAAGTGTTCCTTTTATTTTTTTGAGCAGTGTAATACATCAATAAAATCAATTTAGCCTCAAATAAATAATGAAACGTTCAATTTGTTTTAAATAATACAAAAACAAAGTGTTGGAGAAGGAAGTAAAAGTGTGCCATGTAAAAAATTTAACGTTTAAGTTCCTTACTCAGAACATGAGAACATATGAAAGCTGGTGGTTCCTTTTAACATGAGTCTTCAATATTCCCAGGTAAGAAGTTTTAGGTTGTAGCTATTATAGGACTATTTCTCTCTATACCTTTGACTATTGATGTTTTTATAGGCACTTTAGTATTGCCAGTGTAACAGTATAGCTTCCGTCCCTCTCCTCGCCCCTACCTGGACTCAAACCAGGAACACATCGACAACAGTCACCCTCGAAGCATCGTTACCCATCGCTCCACAAAAGCCGGCCCTTGCAGAGCAAGGAGAACTTTTTTTTATTTTTTTTATTTTTTATTAACAACAAATCAATACATAAAGCACATGACGGAACACAAGCATACATAGATTACAAACAATGGACAATCGAGCTAGGGGGTACAATATCACATTACAATTACACAAGGACCTTAAGGGACATGCATATACTTACAATTCTAACAGCTTTTTTTGTTAGTAGAGCATTTAACCGTTTTAAAATACAGTTCAATTTCTTTTTGTAGGATACGAAAATTTGGTTTTCTGTTTGTAAATTTACATTTGTGTATATGAAATTTGGCCAAAAGAATAATGAAATTAATTACATAAAAATGATTCCGCTTATTTCTATTGTATGTAAAAACAGTACATCTCTCCACAATAGTGTAAAATCTTCATAAATGTGTTCAATGAGCAAGGAGAACTACTTCAATGTCTCAGAGTAAGTGAAGTCACCGATTGAAACGCTATTAGCGCGCACCCTGCTAACTAGCTAGCCATTTCACATCGGTTACACAAGCCTAATCTTGGGAGTTGATAGGCTTGAAGTCATAAACAGCTCAATGCTGGCAGGAAGTGCTGTTTGAATGAATGCTTACGAGCGTGCTGCTGCCTACCACCGCTCAGTCAAATATCAAATCCTAGACTTAATTATAACATAATGACACACAGAAATACAAGCCGTAGGTCATTAATATGGTAAAATCCAGAAACTATCATTTCGAAAACAAAACGTTTATTCTTTCAGTGAAATACAGAACCATTCCATATTTTAAATACAGAACCATTCCATTTATCTAACGGGTGGCATCCCTAAGTCTAAATATTGCTGTTACATTGTACAACCTTTAATGTTATGTCATAATTATGTACAATTCTGGCAAATTAATTACTGTATTTGTTAGGAATAAATGGTCTTCACACAGTTCGCAACGAACCAGGTGGCCCAAACTGCTGCATATACCCTGACTGCTTGCATGGAACGCAAGAGAAGTGACACAATTTCCACAGTTAAAATAAATTCATGTTAGCAGGCAATATTAACTAAATATGCAGGTTTAAAAATATATACTTGTGTATTGATTTTTAAGAAGGAAGATGATGTTTATGGTTGGGTACACATTGGTGCAACGACAGTGCTTTTTTTGCACATGCGCATGTTTAATCACCCATTTGGCGAAGTAGGCTGTGATTCGATGAGAAATTAACAGGCACTGCATCGATTATATTCAACGCAGAACACGCTAGATAAACTAGGAATTTCTTCAACCATGTGTAGTTAACTAGTGATTACGTTAAGATGGATTGTTTTTTTATAAGATACGTTTAATGCTAGCTAGCAACTTACCTTGGCTTCTTGCTGCACTCGCGTAACAGGTAGTCAGCCTGCAGGTAGTCAGTCTCCTCGTGGAGTGCAAAGTAAGGCAGGTGGTTAGAGCATTGGACAAGTAAAAAGAAGTTTACAAGATCGAATCCCGAGTTGACAAGGTAAAAATCTGTCATTCTGCCCCTGAACAAGACAGTTAACCCACCATTCCCAGGCCGTCATTGAAAATAAGATTGTGCTCTTAACTGACTTGCCTAGTTATAATATAATAATAATATATGCCATTTAGCAGACGCTTTTATCCAAAGCGACTTACAGTCATGTGTGCATACATTCTACGTATGGGTGGTCCCGGGGATCGAACCCACTACCCTGGCGTTACAAGCGCCATGCTCTACCAACTGAGCTAAATAAAGGTAAAATAAATAAATAAATGTCGGCCACAATCAGTGTCCAAAAATGCAAACTTTGAAATCAGCCCTAATTAATCGGCCATTCCGATTAATCATTCGACCTCTAGTTTATCAATTGATTTACACAACATGCCTAAAACTTTGAAGATGCAAAATATTTTTTTATTGTGAAACAAACACGAAATAAGACAAGAAAAACAGTCAATACTTCGTAGAGCCACCGTTTGCAGCAATTACAGCTGCAAGTCTCTTGGGGTATCAAATCAAATCAAATTGATTTGTATAGCCCTTCGTACATCAGCTGATATCTCAAAGTGCTGTACAGAAACCCAGCCTAAAACCCCAAACAGCAAGCAAAGCAGGTGTAGAAGCACAGTGGCTAGGAAAAACTCCCTAGAAAGGCAACCTAGGAAGAAACCTAGAGAGGAACCAGGCTATGTGGGGTGGCCAGTCCTCTTCTGGCTGTGCCGGGTGGAGATTATAACAGAACATGGCCAAGATGTTCAAATGTTCATAAATGACCAGCATGGTTCAATAATAATAAGCCAGAACAGTTGAAACTGGAGCAGCAGCACGGCCAGGTGGACAGCAAGGAGTCATCATGGCAGGTAGTCCCCTGGCATGGTCCTAGGGCTCAGGTCCTCCGAGAGAGAGAAAGAAAGAGAGAATTAGAGAGAGCACACTTAAATTCACACAGAACACCGAATAGAACAGGAGAAGTACTCCAGATATAACAAACTGACCCTAGCCCCCCGACACAAACTACTGCAGCATAAATACTGGAGGCTGAGACAGCAGGGGTCAGGAGACACTGTGGCCCCATCCGAGGACACCCCCGGACAGGGCCAAACAAGAAGGATATAACCCCACCCACTTTGCCAAAGCACAGCCCCCACACCACTAGAGGGATATCTTCAACCACCAACCTACCATCCTGAGACAAGGCTGAGTATAGCCCACAAAGATCTCCGCCACGACACAAAGGGGGGGGGGGGTGGCTCAACCCACTCAAGTGACGCACCCCTCCCAGGGACGGTATGAAAGAGCCCCAGTAAGCCAGTGACTCAGCCCCTGTAATAGGGTTAGAGGCAGAGAATCCCAGTGGAAAGAGGGGAACCGGCCAGGCAGAGACAGCAAGGGCGGTTCGTTGCTCCAGAGCCTTTCCGTTCACGTTCCCACTGCTGGGCCAGACTACACTCAATCATATGACCCACTGAAGAGATGAGTCTTCAGTAAAGACTTAAAGGTTGAGACTGAGTTTGCGTCTTTTACATGGGTAGGCAGACCATTCCATAAAAATGGAGCTCTATAGGAGAAAGCCCTGCCTCCAGCTGTTTGCTTAGAAATTCTAGGGACAATTAGGAGGCCTGCGTCTTGTGACCGTAGCGTATGTGTAGGTATGTACGGCAGGACCAAATCAGAGAGATAGGTAGGAGCAAGCCCATGTAATGCTTTGTAGGTTAGCAGTAAAACCTTGAAATCAGCCCTTGCCTTGACAGAAAGCCAGTGTAGAGAGGCTAGCACTGGAGTAATATGATACATTTTTTTGGTTCTAGTCAGGATTCTAGCAGCCGTTTTTCGCACTTACTGAAGTTTATTTAGTGCTTTATCCGGGTAGCCGGAAAGTAGAGCATTGCAGTAGTCTAACCTAGAAGTGACAAAAGCATGGATTAATTTTTCTGCATAATTTTTGGACAGAAAGTTTCTGATTTTTGCAATGTTACATAGATGGAAAAAAGCTGTCCTTGAAATGGTATTGATATGTTCTTCAAAAGAGAGATCCAGAGTAACGCCGAGGTCCTTCACAGTTTTATTTGAGACGACAGTACAACCATTAAGAATAATTGTCAGATTCAACAGAAGATCTCTTTGTTTCTTGGGACCTAGAACAAGCATCTCTGTTTTGTCCGAGTTTAAAAGTAGAACGTTTGCAGCCATCCACTTCCTTATGTCTGAAACACATGCTTCTAGCGAGGGCAATTTTGGGGCTTCACCATGTTTCATTGAAATGTACAGCTGTGTGTCATCCGCATAGCAGTGAAAGTTAACATTATGTTTTCAAATGACATCCCCAAGAGGTAAAATATATAGTGAAAACAATAGTGGTCCTAAAACGGAACCTTGAGGAACACCGGAATTTACAGTTAATTTGTCAGAGGACAAACCATTCACAGAGACAAACTGATATCTTTCCGACAGATAAGATCTAAACCAGGCAAGAACTTGTCCGTGTAGACCAATTTGGGTTTCCAATCTCTCCAAAAGAATGTGGTGATCGATGGTATCAAAAGCAGCACTAAGGTCTAGGAGCACGAGGAGAGATGCAGAGCCTCGGTCTGATGCCATTAAAAGGTCATTTACCACCTTTCACAAATGCAGTCTCAGTGCTATGATGGGGCCTACAACCAGACTGAAGCATTTCGTATACATTGTTTGTCTTCAGGAAGGCAATGAGTTGCTGTGCAGCAGTCTTTTCTAACATTTTTGAGAGGAATGGAAGATTCGATATAGGCCAATAGTTTTAAAATATTTTCTGGGTCAAGGTTTGGCTTTTTCAAGACAGGCTTTATTACTGCCACTTTTAGTCAGTTTGGTACACATCCGGTGGATAGAGAGCCGTTTATTATGTTCAACTTAGGAGGGCCAAGCACAGGAAGCAGCTCTTTCAGTAGTTTAGTTGGAATAGGGTCTAGTATGCAGCTTGAAGGTTTAGAGGCCATGATTATTTTCATCATTGTGTCAAGAGATATAGTACTAAAACACTTGAGCGTCTCTCTTGATCCTATGTCTCTATAAGCTTGGCACATCTAGCCACTGGGATTTTTGCCCATTCTTCAAGGTAAAACTGCTCTAGCTGCTTCAAGTTAGATGGGTTTCGCTGGTGTACAGCAATCTTTAAGTCATACCACAGATTCTCAATTGGATTGAGGTCTGGACTTTGACTAGGCTGTTCCAAGTCATTTAAATGTTTCCCGTTAAACCACTCAAGTGTGGCATTAGCAGTATGCTAAGGGTCATTGTACTGCTGGAAGGTGAACCTCCGTCCTACTCTCAAATCTCTGGAAGAATTTCCCTGTATATATCGCCATCCATCATTCCTTCAATTCTGACCAGTTTCCCAGTCCCTGCCAATGATAAACATCCCCACAGTGAAGCATGGTGGTGGCAGCATCATGGTGTGGGGGTGACGAGAGGTGTTGAGTTTGCGCCAGACATAGCGTTTTCCTTGATGGCCAAAAAGCTGAATTTTAGTATCGTCTGACCAGAGTACCTTCTTCCATATGTTTGGGGAGTCTCCCACATTGCCTTTTGGCGAACACCAAACGTGGTTGCTTATTTATTTTTTTAACCGATGGCTTTTTTCTGGCCACTCTTCCGTAAAGCCCAGTTCTGTAGAGTGTACGGCTTAAAGTGGTCCAATGGACAGATACTCCAATCTCCGTTATGGGGCTTCGCAGCTCCTTCAGGGTTATCTTTGGTCTTTTTGTTGCCTCTCTGATTAATGCTCTCCTTGCCTGTCTGTGAGTTTTAGTGGGCGGCCCTCTCTTGGCAGGTTTGTTGTGGTGCCATATTCTTTCCATTTTTTAATAATGGATTTAATGGTGCTCCGTTGGATGTACAATGTTTCTGATATTTTTTTATAACCCAACCCTGATCTGTAGTTCTCCACAACTTTTTCCCTGACCTGTTTGGAGAGCTCCTTGGTCTTCATAATGCTGCTTGCTTAGTGGTGCCTCTTGCTTAGTGGTGTTGCAGACTCTGGGTGTAACGTTCGTTGTCGTTTGATGAGGAAAAATTGGACCAAAGCGTAGCGTGGTAAGTGTTCAGGATTTTATTGAAAAACTGAACACTAGAACAAAATAACAATGTGCAAACTGAAACAGTCCTGTCAGGTGCAGAACACTAAACAGAAAACAACTACCCACAATCATAGGTGGGAAAAAGCTACCTAAGTATGGTTCCCAATCAGAGACAACGATAGTTAGCTGTCCCTGATTGAGAACCATACCCAGCCAAAACAAAGATATACAAAACATAGAATGCCCACCCCAAATCACACCCTGACCAAACCAAAATAGAGACATAAAAAGCTCTCTAAGGTCAGGGCGTGACACTGGGCCTTTCAGAACAGGTGTATATATACTGAGATCATATGACAGATCATGTGACACTTAGATTGCACACAGGTGAACTTTGCACGCACCACTTTTCCATTTTTAATTTGAATACTTTTTTAAAACAAGTTATTTTTTTCACTTCACCAATTATGACTTTTGTTTATGTCCATTCCATGAAATCCCCCCAAAAATCCATTTAAATTACAGGTTGTAATGCAACAAAATAGGAAAAACGGCACAGGGTTGAATACTTTTGCAAGGCACTACATACAGTGCCTTGAAAAAGTATTATATATATATATGCACACACACAATACCAGTCAAAAGTTAATTCAAGTTTATTTTTATTTTTTAAACTATTTTCTACATTGTGGAATAACATTGAAGACATCAAAACTATGAAATGGAATCATGTAGTTTTTGTATTTTAGATTTTAGATTCTTCAAAGTAGCCACCATTTGTCTTGATGACAGCTTTGCACACTCTTGGATTCATCAGACCAAATGACAGATTTCCACCAGTCTAATGTCCATTCCTCGTGTTTCTTGGCCCAAGCAAGTCTCTTCCTCATATTGATGTCATTTAGTAGTGGTTTCTTTGCAGCAATTCGACCATGAACAGTTGATGTTGAGATGTGTCTGTTACTTGAACTCTGTGAAGCATTTATTTGGGCTGCAATTTCTGAGGCTGGTAACTCTAATGAACTTATCCTCTGCAGCAGAGGTAACTCTGGGTCTTCCATTCCTGTGGCGGTCCTCATGAGAGCCAGTTTCATCATAGGTCTTGATGGATTTTGCGACTGCACTTGAAGAAATGAAGAAGAAGAAAGACATTTTCAGGATTGATGTCTTAAAGTAATGATGGACTGTCGTTTCTCTTTGCTTATTTGAGCTGTTCTTGCAGTAATATAGACTTGGTCTTTAACCAAATCGGTCTATCTTCTGTATAGCACCCCTACCTTGTCACAACACAACTGATTGGCTCAAATGCATTAAGAAGGACAGAAATTCCACAAATGAGCTTTTAACAAGGCACACCTGTTAATTGAAATGCATTCCAGGTGACTAACCCATGAAGCTGGTTGAGAGAATGCCAAGAGTGGTTACTACATGATTCTATATGTATTATTTGCTAGTTTTGATGTCTTCACTATTATTCTACAATGTAGAAAATAGTAAAAATAAAGAAAAACCCTTGAATGAGTAGGTGGGTCCAAACTTTTGAGTGGTACTGTGTGTGATTTAAAAACATTTTTTTACTGTCTTTGTTTTCTAGAGGTAGAACAACACAGTGGTACTGGTCTCATTTACAGTTGAAGTTTATATAAACTCAGGTTGGAGTCATTAAATCTAATTTTTCAACCACTCCACAAATGTCTTGTTAACAAACTATACTTTTGGCAAGTCGGTTAGGACATCTACTTTGTGCATGACACAAGTAATTTTTCCAATAATTGTTTACAGACGGATTATTTCACTTATAATTCACTGTATCACAATTCCAGTGGGTCAGAAGTTTACATGCACTAAGTTGACTGTGCCTTTAAACAGCTTGGGAAATTCCAGAAAGTGATGCCATGGCTTTAGAAGCTTCTGATAGGCTAATTTACATAATTTGAGTCAATTGGACATGTACCTGTGGATGTATTTCAAGACCTACCTTCAAACTCAGTGCCTCTTTGCTTGACATCATGGGAAAATCCAAATAAATCAGCCAAGACCTCAGAAAAACAATTGTAGACCTCCACAAGTCTGGTTCATCCTTGGGAGCAATATCAACATTCCTGAAGGTACCACGTTCATCTGTACAAACAATAGTATGCAAGTATTAACACCATGGGACCACGCAGCCATCATACCACTCAGGAAGGAGACGCGTTCTGTCTCCTAGAGATGAACGTACTTTGGTGCAAAAAATGCGAATCAATCCCCGAATAACAGCCATGGACCTTGTGAAGATGCTGGAGGAAACAGGTACAAAAGTATCTATATCCACAGTAAAACGAGTCCTATATCGACATAACCTGGATGGCGGCCGCTCAATAAGGAAGAAGCCACTGCTCCAAAACCGCCATAAAAAAAGCCAGACTACGGTTTGCAACCGCAAATGGTTTCAAAGATTGTACTTTTTGGAGAAATGTCCTCTGGTCTGATGAAACAAAAATAGAACTGTTTGGCCATAATGACCATCGTTATGTTTGGAGGAAAAAGGGGGAGGCTTGCAAGCCGAAGAACACCATCCCAACTGTGAAGCACGGGGGTGGCCGCATCATGTTGTAGGGTTGCTTTGCTGCAGGAGGGACTGGTGCACTTCACAAAACAGATGGCATCATGAGGCAGGAAAATGTGTGGATATATTGAAGCAACATCTCAAGGCACTAGTCAGGAAGTTAAATCTAGTTTGCAAATGGGTCATCCAAATGGACAATAACCCCAAGCATACTTCCAAAGTTGTGGCAAAATGGCTTAAGGACAACAAAGTCAAGGTATTGGAGTGGCCATCACAAAGCCCTGACCTCAATCCTATAGAAAATGTGTGGGCAGAACTGAGAATGCATGTGTGAGCAAGGAGGCCTACAAACCTGACTCAGGGACTCCAGCTCTGTCAGGAGGAATGGGCCAAAATTCATCCAATTTATTGTGGGAAGCTTGTGGAAGGCTACCTGAATCGTTTGACCCATGTTAAAACAATTTAAAAGCAATGCTACCAAATACTAATTGAGTGTATGTAAACTTCTGAACCACTGGGAATGTGATGAAAGAAATAAAAGCTGAAATAAGTAGTTTTCTCTACTATTATTCTCACATTTCACATTCTTCAAATAAAGTGGTGATCGTAACTGATCTAAGACAGGTAATTTTTTACCTGGATTAAGTGTCAAGAATTGTGAAAAACTGAGTTTAAATGTATTTGGCTAAGGTGTATGTAAACTTCAGACTTCAACTGTATGTTTTCCCGTAAGGACACGCTTGTAGCGTAGGTAGGTTTTATCGGAGGGTGTGTCTTGGTTGCTATATTAAAATGTACTTCGTAGGTAAAACAGTTTAACCAATTAATAGTGCCATGTTTTTATTTGCCTTAAGTTTTAAACATGTCACTGAGCTGACACTAAATAATTGTATTAAATATTTACATTTAACTATGAATGACAGGTTCAGTGCATTTAAACTACAGAGTTGAGAATGGAGACTGTAACTGAATGACATCATATAAAAACCGTCATTGTAGTTGACCAAGTTGGAATTTAGCCTGGATTCCATCCTGTCTCTGCTGAACTTCTCAACTCTTTTGTGTCTATCATGTCTTTTGATAGGAAAGGAGCTGGTTAAACAACACAGACTGGCACCCAGGCTAGTGGGAAGCTGCTGACTCTCAAAGTCAATTCTGCTTTCAGAGGTTTGCAGAAATGGTAGTTCTCATTTACAGTATGCAGCTTGGTACATACAGGACATGTTGAGATCGTTCTAACTGTATCTTGTGTAATACCTTTTATCATCTCCACTCAGCTCACAGTCAGTCTTGTAGTTCAAACCGTGTCTCTGATTCTCATTCAAGGTGCTCTCTGTCGGTTGCAAACTAGCTTCAGAATAGGGGGAGGAATGCATATTCGAACATCTATCAAATCTAAATGATCAACCTCAAACCTATTTATGTATGTGTTTTTATTCAGGCTCAACACTTAGTATTTAAAAGTGATCAAGCAATCAATAATTATTCATTTTTCAGGAAATCAATGAGTTCAGATGGCAGATGATGTAGACATGTGGATCTCAGAGCATGAGCCTACCTGACCCAGTGTTTATCAATGGGTGCACACATCCAAACATCAGTTCAATGGAGAGAAATGACATTTCAGTGGAGACAGAGGATGGCTTAGCATATACTTAATTCCCAGTACAGCAGTGCTGGTACTAGTGATGTTATTGACATGAACAGTTAGAAGAACAGCATTATGTACAACACTCAGTGTTAGATCTCTATCTTTATTATGTTGTAGCTTTCACCTGATTCTGATTGAGTCAGTTAATGCTTCTAGTTTAACTCATAAACTGTGTGTACGGAGCTGGGAGATATGTCCGATATTTTAGTGTTTTCTTGGGACCATGTTTGAGTTTAGAATGATCTTGTACAGATTGACGGTTAGTTTGGATTTATTTATTACTTCGTTAGTGCTTGGATTTGATTATGTCCAATGGTTTTGTTTTATTAATAAAAATCCACAAATCATTCTGTTACCCGTTCACATGATTTCAGACGTACTAACTCCAGTACTAGCCAACTCTTCAACAGTCGGGTAAGCCTCAGTATTTCTGTATTTTTCTTTCTGTTTGAGTTATAGGTCAACATAACTCAACTTTTCCACAGAGTTTGAGGCCTGCAGATTTCTCCTAATGCATATTTTGTGTTGATAATCCAGTGTGAATGAGGATCCCATTAGACTCAGAGAGAAGGGAATCAGTGGTAGCATCTGGCTCTGTGTGCAGTACAAAAATACTTCCCTAATCCCTTCTCCTTCTCTTTTAGGGGCCTGTGGTTGTTTAATGATTATTTTCCTTCTGTTTTGTTTGACTACATTGGCTGGGAGGGGAACTCATTAAAAATGAAGAGGGTTATTTCAGTTCCCCTTGTCCTGTCAGGGGTAATGGATCTGGGGATGAATGAATCATGAGCAGCTCCTGTACTTATTGGTCCTAGAGATGTAAACAGCCTGGTAGGTAGTTAGTATAGGTGTGGCTGGCTGGTGGCCTTGGGTTGGGGGGGGCTGAGCAGAGAGTAGTCTTGTCCAGAAACAATCCCTACTCCTACCCACTGGACACTCTGTGGAGAAAGGATGGAGTGGATAGGTCTACGCAATATGGTTGGGGGTTGGGGGGCTGAGCAGAGAGTAGTCTTGTCCAGAAACAATCCCTACTCCTACCCACTGGACACTCTGTGGAGAAAGGATGGAGTGGATAGGTCTACGCAATATGGTTGGGGGGGGGGGCTTGGGGGGCTGAGCAGAGAGTAGTCTTGTCCAGAAACAATCCCTACTCCTACCCACTGGACACTCTGTGGAGAAAGGATGGAGTGGATAGGTCTACGCAATATGGTTGGGGGGTTGGGGGGCTGAGCAGAGAGTAGTCTTGTCCAGAAACAATCCCTACTCCTACCCACTGGACACTCTGTGGAGAAAGGATGGAGTGGATAGGTCTACGCAATATGGTTGGGGGGTTGGGGGGCTGAGCAGAGAGTAGTCTTGTCCAGAAACAATCCCTACTCCTACCCACTGGACACTCTGTGGAGAAAGGATGGAGTGGATAGGTCTACGCAATATGGTTGGGGGGTTGGGGGGCTGAGCAGAGAGTAGTCTTGTCCAGAAACAATCCCTACTCCTACCCACTGGACACTCTGTGGAGAAAGGATGGAGTGGATAGGTCTACCCACTGGACACTCTGTGGAGAAAGGATGGAGTGGATAGGTCTACGCAATATGGTTGGGGGGGTTGGGGGGCTGAGCAGAGAGTAGTCTTGTCCAGAAACAATCCCTACTCCTACCCACTGGACACTCTGTGGAGAAAGGATGGAGTGGATAGGTCTACGCAATATGGTTGGGGGTTGGGGGGCTGAGCAGAGAGTAGTCTTGTCCAGAAACAATCCCTACTCCTACCCACTGGACACTCTGTGGAGAAAGGATGGAGTGGATAGGTCTACGCAATATGGTTGGGGGGGGTTGGGGGGCTGAGCAGAGAGTAGTCTTGTCCAGAAACAATCCCTACTCCTACCCACTGGACACTCTGTGGAGAAAGGATGGAGTGGATAGGTCTACGCAATATGGTTGGGGGGGTTGGGGGGCTGAGCAGAGAGTAGTCTTGTCCAGAAACAATCCCTACTCCTACCCACTGGACACTCTGTGGAGAAAGGATGGAGTGGATGGTTAGGTCTACGCAATATGGTTGGGGGGGTTGGGGGGCTGAGCAGAGAGTAGTCTTGTCCAGAAACAATCCCTACTCCTACCCACTGGACACTCTGTGGAGAAAGGATGGAGTGGATAGGTCTACGCAATATGGTTGGGGGGTTGGGGGGCTGAGCAGAGAGTAGTCTTGTCCAGAAACAATCCCTACTCCTACCCACTGGACACTCTGTGGAGAAAGGATGGAGTGGATAGGTCTACGCAATATGGTTGGGGGGTTGGGGGGCTGAGCAGAGAGTAGTCTTGTCCAGAAACAATCCCTACTCCTACCCACTGGACACTCTGTGGAGAAAGGATGGAGTGGATAGGTCTACGCAATATGGTTGGGGGGTTGGGGGGCTGAGCAGAGAGTAGTCTTGTCCAGAAACAATCCCTACTCCTACCCACTGGACACTCTGTGGAGAAAGGATGGAGTGGATAGGTCTACGCAATATGGTTGGGGGGGTTGGGGGGCTGAGCAGAGAGTAGTCTTGTCCAGAAACAATCCCTACTCCTACCCACTGGACACTCTGTGGAGAAAGGATGGAGTGGATAGGTCTACGCAATATGGTTGGGGGGTTGGGGGGGCTGAGCAGAGAGTAGTCTTGTCCAGAAACAATCCCTACTCCTACCCACTGGACACTCTGTGGAGAAAGGATGGAGTGGATAGGTCTACGCAATATGGTTGGGGGGGTTGGGGGGCTGAGCAGAGAGTAGTCTTGTCCAGAAACAATCCCTACTCCTACCCACTGGACACTCTGTGGAGAAAGGATGGAGTGGATAGGTCTACGCAATATGGTTGGGGGGATTGGGGGCTGAGCAGAGAGTAGTCTTGTCCAGAAACAATCCCTACTCCTACCCACTGGACACTCTGTGGAGAAAGGATGGAGTGGATAGGTCTACGCAATATGGTTGGGGGGGGGGTGGGGGGGGCTGAGCAGAGAGTAGTCTTGTCCAGAAACAATCCCTACTCCTACCCACTGGACACTCTGTGGAGAAAGGATGGAGTGGATAGGTCTACGCAATATGGTTGGGGGGGTTGGGGGGGCTGAGCAGAGAGTAGTCTTGTCCAGAAACAATCCCTACTCCTACCCACTGGACACTCTGTGGAGAAAGGATGGAGTGGATAGGTCTACGCAATATGGTTGGGGGGGGTTGGGGGGCTGAGCAGAGAGTAGTCTTGTCCAGAAACAATCCCTACTCCTACCCACTGGACACTCTGTGGAGAAAGGATGGAGTGGATAGGTCTACGCAATATGGTTGGGGGGTTGGGGGGCTGAGCAGAGAGTAGTCTTGTCCAGAAACAATCCCTACTCCTACCCACTGGACACTCTGTGGAGAAAGGGATGGAGTGGATAGGTCTACGCAATATGGTTGGGGGGGGTTGGGGGGCTGAGCAGAGAGTAGTCTTGTCCAGAAACAATCCCTACTCCTACCCACTGGACACTCTGTGGAGAAAGGATGGAGTGGATAGGTCTACGCAATATGGTTGGGGGGTTGGGGGGCTGAGCAGAGAGTAGTCTTGTCCAGAAACAATCCCTACTCCTACCCACTGGACACTCTGTGGAGAAAGGATGGAGTGGATAGGTCTACGCAATATGGTTGGGGGGTTGGGGGGGCTGAGCAGAGAGTAGTCTTGTCCAGAAACAATCCCTACTCCTACCCACTGGACACTCTGTGGAGAAAGGATGGAGTGGATAGGTCTACGCAATATGGTTGGGGGGGTTGGGGGGCTGAGCAGAGAGTAGTCTTGTCCAGAAACAATCCCTACTCCTACCCACTGGACACTCTGTGGAGAAAGGATGGAGTGGATAGGTCTACGCAATATGGTTGGGGGGTTGGGGGGCTGAGCAGAGAGTAGTCTTGTCCAGAAACAATCCCTACTCCTACCCACTGGACACTCTGTGGAGAAAGGATGGAGTGGATAGGTCTACGCAATATGGTTGGGGGGGTTGGGGGGCTGAGCAGAGAGTAGTCTTGTCCAGAAACAATCCCTACTCCTACCCACTGGACACTCTGTGGAGAAAGGATGGAGTGGATAGGTCTACGCAATATGGTTGGGGGGGGTTGGGGGGGGCTGAGCAGAGAGTAGTCTTGTCCAGAAACAATCCCTACTCCTACCCACTGGACACTCTGTGGAGAAAGGATGGAGTGGATAGGTCTACGCAATATGGTTGGGGGGTTGGGGGGCTGAGCAGAGAGTAGTCTTGTCCAGAAACAATCCCTACTCCTACCCACTGGACACTCTGTGGAGAAAGGATGGAGTGGATAGGTCTACGTCTTGTCAATATGGTTGGGGGGGGGGGGGGGGGCTGAGCAGAGAGTAGTCTTGTCCAGAAACAATCCCTACTCCTACCCACTGGACACTCTGTGGAGAAAGGATGGAGTGGATAGGTCTACGCAATATGGTTGGGGGGTTGGGGGGCTGAGCAGAGAGTAGTCTTGTCCAGAAACAATCCCTACTCCTACCCACTGGACACTCTGTGGAGAAAGGATGGAGTGGATAGGTCTACGCAATATGGTTGGGGGGTTGGGGGGCTGAGCAGAGAGTAGTCTTGTCCAGAAACAATCCCTACTCCTACCCACTGGACACTCTGTGGAGAAAGGATGGAGTGGATAGGTCTACGCAATATGGTTGGGGGGTTGGGGGGCTGAGCAGAGAGTAGTCTTGTCCAGAAACAATCCCTACTCCTACCCACTGGACACTCTGTGGAGAAAGGATGGAGTGGATAGGTCTACGCAATATGGTTGGGGGGGTTGGGGGGCTGAGCAGAGAGTAGTCTTGTCCAGAAACAATCCCTACTCCTACCCACTGGACACTCTGTGGAGAAAGGATGGAGTGGATAGGTCTACGCAATATGGTTGGGGGGGTTGGGGGGCTGAGCAGAGAGTAGTCTTGTCCAGAAACAATCCCTACTCCTACCCACTGGACACTCTGTGGAGAAAGGATGGAGTGGATAGGTCTACGCAATATGGTTGGGGGGGTTGGGGGGCTGAGCAGAGAGTAGTATTGTCCAGAAACAATCCCTACTCCTACCCACTGGACACTCTGTGGAGAAGGGATGGAGTGGATAGGTCTACGCAATATGGTTGGGGGGGGGGCTGAGCAGAGAGTAGTCTTGTCCAGAAACAATCCCTACTCCTACCCACTGGACACTCTGTGGAGAAAGGATGGAGTGGATAGGTCTACGCAATATGGTTGGGGGGGGGTTGGGGGGGGCTGAGCAGAGAGTAGTCTTGTCCAGAAACAATCCCTACTCCTACCCACTGGACACTCTGTGGAGAAAGGATGGAGTGGATAGGTCTACGCAATATGGTTGGGGGGTTGGGGGGCTGAGCAGAGAGTAGTCTTGTCCAGAAACAATCCCTACTCCTACCCACTGGACACTCTGTGGAGAAAGGATGGAGTGGATAGGTCTACGCAATATGGTTGGGGGGGTTGGGGGGGGGGGTTGGGGAGCAGAGAGTAGTCTTGTCCAGAAACAATCCCTACTCCTACCCACTGGACACTCTGTGGAGAAAGGATGGAGTGGATAGGTCTACGCAATATGGTTGTTGTTTATTCCACCTTCTCTTGATAGATTGTTGGGACTATAGTTTACATCATCAGACAAGAGAAAATCAAGACGCCACAGGTGGAGTATTTGTTTTTATAGTATTTGTTGTATTGAATCATTAGGTGTATACAGAACATAGAAAAACAGTAGCATTTTAAGGATCCTCATCTGTAAAGGGTTTATAAGTTTAACTATTTACAAACCTTTTATAGATGATGTTAAGTGTAACATAGAAAACAGTGCACTAATCAGACACGTCACTTAGTAAAGTAGAAATAGTCAACAATGTGCTTATAGAGTTAATATCATCTTTACAAGTGTGTTAAGTTTGTTCCCTGGAGTCGATACGGTATTATCATACAACAACACGTTTCCTATCAAGACAAAGCAGAAGAAGAAAATACGCATTAAATATCCTTTTGTTTCCATGGCACCTTGTGCACATTTTGTTCTTTCAGAAAACGTCTGATGGGTATTTACAAATTCAGATGTCATTGGTTAGTCACATAGATCTAGCATACATATATTTGATACACTGGGAGATTCAATATGATCCAAACTGTGTGCTTCAGTACATAGCTCTAATACATGTATATCTATACAGATAGTTTTAAAAAGACAATACATAAAAACATAGGCATTACATAAAACGTGAAGTAACTACTAGGTACCATTCTGTCTTGACATTTATTATCAAATCAATAAGTTAGAAACTGCCATTCTAAAACAAAAATAGTCTAAGTGTGACCTGTAGTCTAAGAGGGCGTTTTAAAGTGAGTAGTGCAGTAAGTTAGTAGTGGCTGGCTTCTTGTTGACATTAATTGTTATGAGTCTTGTACTGGAGAGATTTCCCCTTAGATAGGCCAGCTACAAAGTCAAAATTAGCTATATTGTGAACATTTATGAAAACAAAAATATGCTTTTTGGTCTTAATTTATGGTTAGGATTAGGCATTAGGGTTAGCAGTGTGATTAAGGTTAGGGTTCAAATCAGATTTGATGACTTTGTGGCTGTGCCAGCTAGTGACCACTCTGCAGAGCTGCCTCCAGAACAAGATTCACAATGGTAAACAAACTTGTGCAACTAGCACCAGGTTTATGTTGAGTGGACATGAAAACAGATAACGTTTTTAAATTGAAAATGAGCTTTTTTTGTTGTTGAGAGTTTCCCAAAATATCTCCAGTTCTAAAACGTTCTCTACCATTTGGTGCCTACTGAACACAACCTAGTAGTACAAGTATATGTGTCCTGTGGTACTAGCTTGTTCCCTTTGTGGAGTGGACATCCCTAGGGTCCTTGTCTGGGCCTGGATACAGTACACTGACTGGGAATGTGACATGAGAAAGACAGGAATGTCTTTAATAGTGCTATTAGCAGTGAACCAGTCAGGTGCATCCAGGCCATTTACCATGCGTATGTCTGCGTCAAATGCCCTCCTTCTTGCCCGGTTATACATAGGAAGTTTAGTTCCCGTAGGAACTAAAGTCAAAAACCAACCCATGTTCTATATGAAAACAAACAAACAAATGCATAAAATAATGAACTAATAACAGAAGACTTAGATTCCCTTATGAAATAATAACAGAACACTGATTCCTTCATGAACTAATAACAGAAGACCGCTTCCTTTATGAACTAAAAACAAAAAACTGATTACTTTAGGAACAAATCACAGAAGGCTGATTCATTTATGACTAATAACAGAAAACGGATTCCTTTTGTTTCAATCCTAAAATTGATCTTGCACCACAGCAGTATATCTCTGGACGTAGGAGAAGGAATTAGAGAGAGGAGAGGGATACGAGGAGAGTTAAAGCAAGGAAGGAGAGTTAGAGAGGGATGAGAGTTAGAGAGATGAGAGTTAGAGAGATGGAGATGAGTTCGAGGGAGGGAAGGATAGTTCGAGAGGGAGGAGAGTTGGAGAGTAGGAGGAGAGTTGGAGGGAGAGTTAGAGAGAGAGGGAGGAGAGTTAGAGAGAGCTAGGAGAGTTGGAGAGAGAGGGAGAGTTGGAGAGAGCTAGGAGAGTTGGAGAGAGCTAGGAGAGTTGGAGAGAGCTAGGAGAGTTGGAGAGAGAGGGAGAGTTGGAGAGAGAGGGAGAGTTGGAGAGTTTGAGAGAGAGGGAGAGTTTGAGAGATAGGGAGAGTTGGAGAGAAGGAGGAGAGTTGGAGAGAAGGAGGAGAGTTGGAGAGAAGGAGGAGAGTTAGAGGGAGGAGAGGAGAGTTAGAGAGAGCTAGGAGAGTTGTTGGAGAGAAGGAAGAGAGTTTGAGAGGTGGGAGAGTTTGAGAGGGAGGAGAGTGAGAGAGAGGAGAGTTGGAGAAGAGTTGGAGAGAAGGAGGAGAGTTGGAGGGAGATTTAGAGGGAGAGTTAGAGGGAGGAGAGTTAGAGAGAGCTAGGTGGGTTAGAGAGAGCTAGGAGAGTTGGAGAGAGAGGGAGAGTTTGAGAGAGAGGGAAAGTTGGAGAGTTGGAGAGAAGGAGGAGAGTTAGAGAGAGGAAGTATTAGAAATAGTAGGGGAGTCTTTTGTAGCGGGTGATTTGGGGTTATGTGAGTGGACTATGACATAAATACTATGTTATTAAAAACTCAGAGAAAGTAGTCTGGTGTGTGTTGGCGGTCTGTGAAGGGTCCTAAAGCTAGGCCTGGCATGGTTGGGGTGAGAAGAGTGTCTAGAAGGTCTGGTCTTCCTGGCAGGACTCTATGGAGTGACCGAAGGCCTCACAGATGTCGCAATACGGCCGCTGGTCGGCAGGTTTGCCCTTGAAGGAAGAGTGGGGGACTGAGTCGGGGCTCTGGGCCTGGGTTGGACAGTCCTCAGTGTCATGCAGGTCAAAACAGTCACAGATATCACAGAACAGACGAGGAGGAGCCTTCTTGTCCTTAGATCCACCCTCCTCCAAACTAGAGAGAGAGAGAGAGAGAGAGAGAGAGAGAGAGAGAGAGAGAGAGAGAGAGAGAGAGAGAGAGAGAGAGAGAGAGAGAGAGAGAGAGAGAGAGAGAGAGAGAGAGAGAGAGAGAGAGAGAGAGAGAGAGAGAGAGAGAGAGAGAGAGAGAGAGAGAGAGAGAGAGAGAGAGAGAGAGAGAGAGAGAGAGAGAGAGAGAGAGAGAGAGAGAAGTGATTAGGTAGATGCTAAATAGTGCATTTTGAGGGGTCTGTCAACAACTGTAACTAAGGACTACATTTGGAGTCAGGGTTCAGAGGTTATTGGTTACGAGACTGACCCATCAGTGCCGTCATTGCCATTGAACTCCGCCAGAGCCATCTTCTTCAGCTTGACCTTCAACTCCTCGTTCTTCCTCTGTAGGTCCACGATCACACTGTTCAGGAAGTTAATCTAAAGGAGGGAAATAGATGGAGGGAGAGAAGAGAGAACACAGTCAAGTTTATATAAGAAAGAGCGAGGTGGAATGAGAGACAATGGTGGAAGCGCAGATATCTTTCTATGCAAATGATATACTACATTAGTGACAAGCAGATGGTGAAATTGTTTTACTAATTGCCAATCATACCTGTCCCTCTGCAAACTCCTTCTCTTCTCTCAACTGGTCCAGAGCTGTGTCACCTGAGGAAGGCACTCCACTGTCCCCTCCCTCGGAGGCCTGCCGTCCCAATAGCCTCTGCTCCAGGCTGGTGACGCGTTCCTGTAGCTGGGCCTTGTCTCTCTCCAGCGTCTCCACGGCAGACTGCAGCGTCTTGGCCATGGCGTTCTCACCTCGCAGCACCGCGATCTACAGGGAGAGGGAGACAGAGAGGTTTCAGCTAATATACAGATACAGAAAAAAAGCTTTGGAACCAATGCCAGTTCAAAAGACCCAGAGTCTGCCAGAGTTGTGTATATACACTATACCTCATCCCTCAGTCTGCCAGAGTTGTGTATATACACTATACCTCATCCCTCAGTCTCCAGAGTTGTGTATATACACTATACCTCATCCCTCAGTCTGCCAGAGTTGTGTATATACACTATACCTCATCCCTCAGTCTGCCAGAGTTGTGTATATACACTATACCTCATCCCTCAGTCTGCCAGAGTTGTGTATATACACTATACCTCATCCCTCAGTCTCCAGAGTTGTGTATATACACTATACCTCATCCCTCAGTCTGCCAGAGTTGTGTATATACACTATACCTCATCCCTCAGTCTGCCAGAGTTGTGTATATACACTATACCTCATCCCTCAGTCTCCAGAGTTGTGTATATACACTATACCTCATCCCTCAGTCTGCCAGAGTTGTGTATATACACTATACCTCATCCCTCAGTCTGCCAGAGTTGTGTATATACACTATACCTCATCCCTCAGTCTCCAGAGTTGTGTATATACACTATACCTCATCCCTCAGTCTGCCAGAGTTGTGTATATACACTATACCTCATCCCTCAGTCTCCAGAGTTGTGTATATACACTATACCTCATCCCTCAGTCTGCCAGAGTTGTGTATATACACTATACCTCATCCCTCAGTCTCCAGAGTTGTGTATATACACTATACCTCATCCTTCAGTCTCCAGAGTTGTGTATATACACTATACCTCATCCCTCAGTCTCCAGAGTTGTGTATATACACTATACCTCATCCCTCAGTCTGCCAGAGTTGTGTATATACACTATACCTCATCCCTCAGTCTCCAGAGTTGTGTATATACACTATACCTCATCCCTCAGTCTCCAGAGTTGTGTATATACACTATACCTCATCCCTCAGTCTCCAGAGTTGTGTATATACACTATACCTCATCCCTCAGTCTCCAGAGTTGTGTATATACACTATACCTCATCCCTCAGTCTGCCAGAGTTGTGTATATACACTATACCTCATCCCTCAGTCTCCAGAGTTGTGTATATACACTATACCTCATCCCTCAGTCTCCAGAGTTGTGTATATACACTATACCTCATCCCTCAGTCTCCAGAGTTGTGTATATACACTATACCTCATCCCTCAGTCTCCAGAGTTGTGTATATACACTATACCTCATCCCTCAGTCTCCAGAGTTGTGTATATACACTATACCTCATCCCTCAGTCTCCAGAGTTGTGTATATACACTATACCTCATCCCTCAGAGTCTCCAGCTCCTTGTCCTCGTCTGTCTCCTGGTTGGCCAGAGTTTCCCTGAGGAGAAACAGAGGCAGAGAACAGCTTAATACAGAACTCACCCAGCAACACTAGGCCTGTCAGGAACACTGCAGTACTGTGTGTGTGGATAAGGTCGTTAATAGTTGCCATTATGCTCAAATTCTTTGCAAGGTGTTCGCCTCGGCTACGCAGCAGAACATTGTAGCGAATTTGGAGGGCAGACTAACAGGGACTCAACCCAAGTTCCCGTTGTGCAGTGACGTTGCCAATAAAGTTTTTTTGTTTGTGCTCATAACGCACCATGGCCGTTAGAAGAGTGTATGCCTAAATTGCCAGGGGGAAACTTGGTGTGTGTGTGTGCGCACGCATACATGTCTCTATGGGTACAGTGTCTGATGAAGGTCTCTGACTGTAACGTCACACAATGTTTTTTACTTTTGATTTACCCTGAATAATATATTTTTTATAATGGAGAGTTTCACACCTTAATTTATTTGTAAAAAAACTTCACACAATAGTTTGTAGTGATACTCAAAGAAGTGAGACAAGCTTCACCAAAACATACTGAGAGCAGTTAGCTCATTTTCACTCACTACACTGGGGAGCCCTGACAACACTAATCCAGATGTTGAAATCATCAGACTTGACCAGCAGCAGCAGCAGCAGCAGGGGGAGGAGTCAGATTACAGTGGATTAACCTGTCTGTGGATGGCATTACCCTGCTGGGTCTCAATCACAACAGATGTAGCTTTTATGTCTCTCCCTAAACAAAGTCTGTACAATAGATACACGTCTAGATATATACTATTGTAGATCCTATCTTTATCCATTCCTGTCTGGATTAGCGATCGTACACTGTTTACCAGGGGGCAGGGCTACCAACATTAAGGCCAATCTGAAGATGGGGCTGGCTAAGGCTAAAACTGGCAAGTTTAGAGAGTATAGGAATATTGTTATCCACGTTGGCACCAACGGCGTTAGGATGAAACAGTCAGAGGTCACCAAGCGCAACATAGCTTCAGCGTGTAAATCAGCTAGAAAGATGTGTCGGCATCGAGTAATTGTCTCTGGCCCCCTCCCAGTTAGGGGAGTGATGAGCTCTACAGCAGTCTCACAATTCAATCGCTGGTTGAAAACTGTTTTCTGCCCCTCCCAAAAGATAGAATGTGTAGATAATTGGTCCTCTTTCTGAGACTCACCCACAAACAGGACCAAGCTTGGCCTGCTGAGAAGTGACGGACTCCATCCTAGCTGGTTGGGTGCTCTCATCTTATCTATGAACATAGACAGGGCTTTACCTCCTCTATCTCCACAATGAGAGGGTGAAGACCAGGCAGCAGGCTGTTAGCCACCATGCCAGCTTAGTGGAGTCTGCCACTAGCATAGTCAGTGTAGTCAGGGCAACTATCCCCATTGAGATCATGTCTGTGCTTCGACCTAGGTAGGGCAAAACTAAACATGGCAGTATTAGCTTTAGCAATCTCACTGGAATAAAGAGCTCCACCATTCCTGTCATTATTGAAAGAGATTGTGATATCTCACATCTCAAAATAGGGCTATTTAATGTTAGATCCCTCACTTCCAAGGCAGTTATAGTCAATGAACTAATCACTGATCATTATCTTAATGTGATTAGCCTGACTGAAACATGGCTTAAGCCTGATGAATTTATTGTGTTAAATGAGGCCTCTCCTCCTGGTTACACGATTGACCATATCCCCGTGCATTCTGCAAAGGCGGAAGTGTTGCTAACATTTACGAAAGCAAATTTCAATTTACAAAAAAAAGACTGTGTTTTCATCTTTTGAGCTTCTAGTCATGAAATCTATGCAGCCTATCACTTTTTATAGCTACTGTTTACAGGCCTCCTGGGCCATATACAGTGTTCCTCAATGAGTTCCCTGAATTCCTATTGGATCTTGTAGTCATGGCAGATAATATTCACATTTTTGGTGATTTTAACAGACCCACTCCAAAAGGCTTTCGGAGCCATCATCGACTCAGTGGGTTTTGTCCAACATGTCTCTGGACCTACTCACTGCCACAGTCATACTCTGGACCTAGTTTTGTCCCATGGACTAAATATTGTGGATCTGAATGTTTTTCCTCATAATCCTGGACTACTGGACCACCATTTTATTATTTTTGCAATCGCAATAAATAATCTGCTCAGACCCCAACAAAGGATCATCAAAAGCCGTGCTATAAATTCTCGGACAACCCAAAGATTCCAAGATGCCCTTCCAGACTCCCTCCACCTACACAAGGACGTCAGAGTACAAAAAAAATCGGTTAACCACCTAACTGAGGAACTAAATGTAACATTGCTTAATACCCTAGATGCAGTCGCACCCCTAAAAACAAAAAAACATTTCTCATAAGAAACTATCTCCCTGGTATATAGAAAATACCCGAGCCTTGAAGCAAGCTTCCAAAAAATTAGAACGCTACCCCAAACTGTAAGTCTTCCGACTATTTTGGAAAGACCGTACCGTGCAGTATTGAAGAGTCCTCACTGCTGCTCGATCATCCTATTTTTCCAACATAATTGAGGAGAATAAGAACAATCCAAAATGTATTTTTGATACTGTCACAAAGCTAACTAAAAAGCAGCATTCCCCAAGAGAGGATGGCTTTCACTTCAGCAGTGATACATTCATGAACTTCTTTGATGAAAAGATCATGATCATTAGAAAGCAAATTACAGACAACCTTTTTAAATATGCGTATTTCTTCAATGCTCAGTTGTCCAGAGTCTGCACAACAGTGCCGGGACCTAGGATCAAGGGAGACACTCAAGCTTTTTAATAGTATATCTCTTGACACACTGCTGAAAATAGTCTTGGCCTCTAAACATTCAAGCTGCATACTAGACCCTATTCCAACTAAACTACTGAAAGAGCTGCTTCCTGTACTTGGCCCTCCTATGTTGAATATAATAAACGGCTCCCTATCCACCGGATGTGTACCAAACTCACTAAAAGTGGCAGTAACATTTTATTGCATCATAATCGCATTTGAAATGACTGAAAGTCCTGCTCTCTTCACATTGAAAAAGCCAAACCTTGACCCAGAAAATATTTAAAAAACTATCAGCCTAAATCGAATCTCCCATTCCTCTCAATTTTTTGGGAAAAAGCTGTTGTGCAAAAACTCACTGCCTTCCTGAAGACAAACTATTTATACTAAACGCTGGTTTTAGACCCCATCATAGCACTGAGACTGCATTCTGAAGGTGGTAAATTACCTTTTAATGGCGCAGACCAAAACTCTGTATCGGTCCTCGTGTTCCTAGACCTTAGTGCTGCTTTTGACACCATCGATCACCACATTCTCTTGGAGAGATTGGAAACCCAAATTGGTCTATACGGACAAGCTCTGGCCTGGTTTTGATCTTATCTGTTGGAAAGATATCAGTTTGCCTCTGTGGATGGTTTGTCTTCTGACAAATCAACTGTACATGTTGGTGTTCCTCAAGGTTCAGTTTTAGGACCACTATTGTTTCCACTAAATATTTTACCTCTTGGTGATGTCATTCAGGAAACATAATGTTAACTTTCACTGCTGTCGTACATACCTACACGTACGCTACGGTCACAAGACACATTCCTCCTTACTGTCCCTAGAATTTCTAAGCAAACAGCTAGAGGTAGGGCTTTCTCCTATAGAGCTTCATTTTTATGGAATGGTCTGCCTATCCACGTGAGAGACGCAGACTAAGTCTCATCTCTTCAGTAGGTCCTATGATTGAGTGTAGTCTGGCCCAGGGGTGTGAACGTGAACGGAAAGGCACTGGAGCAATGAACTGCCCTTGCTGTCTCTGCCTGGCCGGTTCCCCTCTCTCCACTGGGATTCTCTGCCTCTAACCTTATTACGGGGGCTTAGTCACTGTCTTACTGGTGCTCTTCCATGCCGTCCCTAGGAGGGGTGCGTCACTTGAGTGGGTTGAGTCACTGACGTGACCTTCCTGTCCGGGTTGGCGCGCCCATCGGGTTCATGCCGCGGGGAAGATCTTTGTGGGCTATACTCGGCCTTGTCTCAGGGTAGTAGGTTGGTGGTTGAAGATATCCCTCTAGTGGTGTGGGGGCTGTGCTTTGGCAAAGCTGATGGGGTTATATCCTGCCTGTTTGGCCCTGTCCGGGAGTATCGTCGAACGGGGCCACGGTGTCTCACGACCCCTCCTGTCTCAGCCCCCAGTATTTATGCTGCAATAGTTTGTGTCGGGGGGCTAGGGTCAGTCTATTATATCTGGAGTATTTCTCCTGTCTTATCCGGTGTCCTGTGTAATTTTAAGTGTGCTCCCTCTAATTCTCTCTCTCTTTCTCTCTCTCTTCTCTCAGAGGACCTGAGCCCTAGGACCATGCCTCAGGACTACCTGGCCTGATGACTCCTTTCTGTCCCCAGTCCACCTGGTCATGCTGCTGCTCCAGTTTCAACAGTTCTGCCTGCGGCTATGGAACCCTGACCTGTTCACTGGACATGCTACCTGTACCAGACCTGCTGTTTTGGACTCTCTTTCTACCGCACCTGCTGTCTCTAACTCTGAATGATAAGCTATGAAAAGCCAACTGACATTTACTCCTGAGGTGCTGACCTGTTGCACCCTCTACAACCACTGTGATTATTATTATCTGACCCTGCTGGTCATCTATGAACGTTTGAACATCTCGGCCATGTCCTGTTATAAACTCTACCTGGCACAGCCAGAAGAGGACTGGCCACCCCTCAGAGCCTGGTTCCTCTCTAGGTTTCTTCCTAGGTTCTGGCCTTTCTAGGGAGTTTTTCCTAGCCACCGTGCTTCTATATCTGCATTGCTTGCTGGGTTTTAGGCTGGGTTGCTGTATAGCACTTTGTGACATCGGCTGATGTAAAAAAGGGCTTTATAAATCAATTTGATTGATTGATTAATTAGGTAGTGCTGCTAAATCACAGATCATAACTGACTGTCTGGGTGTGAAGTAGTCACCTTGTTTTACTCCATGTGTAACTCTGTGTGGTTGTATGTGTAGAACTGCTTTGCTTTATCTTGGCCTGGTGGCAATTGTAAATAGCCTACCTGGTTAAATAAAGGTGAAATAAAAATAAATAGAAATAAAATAAATGACTTTACTGTAGTGGTATTAGGTGCAGTGCAGGCTTTTTGTCTTCTGAGTCCATTCTGAGCCCCAGATGAAATGTACTGACTGACCGACTGACTGCCATCACACTAAAACCCCATCTGTCTCTGTCCACTGCTCTCACTGTCTGTTTTACTGTGTCTTAATCATTTTTACAGGACCTGATCACATCAACTAAATCAACTGTGTTTTTTATAAACTTTAATTTATACTAGGACCCTGATGATAATTATGATCAACTATGCACAGCTGTTGGAAAGGAAAGCTGTAGATGTCTACGCTATAAGTGCAGCTACTTCCATAGTTATAAATGCTGAAAATGTTTACACTCAACCTGATCTTCCTAAGGCAGCAGAGAATACATTGTGCAATACATTTCTTACCTGTCTTTCATGTCTGGCTGGTTCTGAGACGTCAGACTGGCCAGCTTCAGTACCTCACTGTGAGAGAGAGCGGGAGAGAAAGAGAGAAAGGGGGTGAGAACAAGGGAGAGAGAGGGTGAGTTGACTACCAGGGACAGTCAACATGCATTATATCTAGAGGTACTTTCTAATAAAGGACAATCGACATCAATAATAATACATTTATACAGAAATAACAATCCATTTACAGCACAAATGACCTCTGCTTGGCTGTGGGGCTGATATGGGTGTACAGGTTGTCATGGCTATGTAGTGATGAGTGTAGAGGTCATGTCTAACTCTCAGTGTGTGTGACCCCCCCCCCCCCCGTTTGGGTCGGATGCAGCTGTTCTCCCAGACGAGATGTCTCTGGCAGCACAAAGCTGCGCTTGCTCGCTCTCACACACACCCACAAACACGCATGCACACACACACATGCTTGCAGGCCTGTGCACTTGGGCTCCCGAGTGGAGCAGCGGTCTAAGACACTGCATCTCAGTACAATAGGTGTCACTACAGTCCCTGGTTTGAATCCAGGCTGAATCACATCTGGCCGTGATTGGGAGTCCCATAGGGCGGCGCACAATTGACACAGCGTCGTCCGGGTTTGGCCGGTGTAGGCCGTCATTGTAAATAATCATTTGTTCTTAACGGACTTGCCTAGTTAAATAAAGGTTCAATAAATACAAATGTAAATAATGCACACATCATGGAGGTCATGAGATGCGATGCACGGTGCGGCCATGTTGGAGGCAGGCGGTTCTAGGAGAAGATATGATTATATAACACCCCTCCCTCCACCTTATGGGTGGAGGGAGAGAGGGATGAATCTGTCTCTTCATAGGAGGGAGAGAGGGATGAGTGTCTCTTTATAGGATGAAGGGAGAGAGGGATGAGTGAAGAAGAAGAAAGATGTATGGCCACTAATAGATAAATCAGGACAAAGTGAATAATAAAGGACCTGATGACACACACACACAACGTTAAACATGCCCTTCAACATGCACACACACAGACGTATAAATAGAACTCTACGTCATGCATGACGCTCACCATAACAAAGAGAGGTTTCATATGGTCTTTCTCTCAGTGGCAGCCTCGCTACATACCTGTACCTTTCAGTAGCATACTGCTGTCTCGTAAGGCACAGAGGGAACTATGCCATCATTACTGGTTACTGGTTTTCAGGTTCTAATATCAGAGGACTACGTTCTACACAGCATGCTTACACACTGGTATTACAGGCTGACTATACAAGTGAATTGTACTTCAAGTTCTCTCAATCTCTCTCATGATCTCCCTCTTAAGTCTCCCACTCCATCTCTCGATCGTTTTATTTCTCCCTCAATCTACCTCTGTATCTCTCACTGTGTGTCTCGGCCACATCATCAGTATGAGTAAGCAGCATGAGTCAGATTTATATATGAGTCTATGACTCTATTTGAATAAGACCTTGATATGAGCCTCTCTCACGTTTCCCTGCACGGGCTTCTGAAGCGCTGGTCTAACCCACACACTGAAACAACTCAAAGCCACATATCTTACACTCCTCTCCTCCTGTGTGTTTTGGGCCCAAAGAAGCTGGCATGTTGGGTTTAGTCTCTGTTTCCAGGTCAGTCTGTAGTCAATGTATAAATTGAACGCTGAATGCCACCGTATCATCTGAAGAACCATCATTTTCATGCATAGAATTCTGATATGCCGGTACTCCTGGTTCTAGTTCTACTCATCTTTACTAGCACAACATTCCAATACTCTGGTTTCAGCCGTTTACACACACATTCCATCAACAATGCTGTGCAAGCAACAAGCAAGCGTAAGAAACCTCCGTCCATACTCATCCACCTCTGGCCTGCTCGCCTCCCTACCACTGAGGAAGTACAGCTCCCGCTCAGCCCAGTCAAAACTGTTCGCTGCCCTGGCCCCCCAATGGTGGAACAAACTCCCTCACGACGCCAGGACAGCGGAGTCAATCACCACCTTCCGGAGACACCTGAAACCCCACCTCTTTAAGGAATACCTAGGATAGGTTAAGTAATCCCTCTCACCCCACCCCCTAAGTTTTAGATGCACTATTGTTAAGTGACTGTCCCACTGGATGTCATAAGGTGAATGCACCAATTTGTAAGTCGCTCTGGATAAGAGCGTCTGCTAAATGACTTAAATGTAAATGTAAATGTAATACTCACATTTCCTTGCACAGAGTTCCAATGTGCTGACTTTCTGAGCTGCCTCGCATCTGCGAGAGACTGAGTTCTTCCTGGAATTTGGAATTCTGCTGTTTCAATGCCTCGAGCTGGAAGATGATCCACGGATGGATGGAAAGATGAAAGGAAGGAAAGAGACAGACAAAAGAGAGAGATTTAGACACGCAGTAAACAGTAAACAGAAAAATCTGTATCTTCTTCACGCCTCTCTAACAGTCTTAGTCACGGACATTAACACGAAGCCACAGTGCTGCGTTACGCTGCTCCACTGGAACAGCCGCTTCCTCTGTATACAAAGATTAACATTACTCATTATATGAGCTGTCTGCCAAACATAGGTACAGAGACATACTGTGAGTGTGTGAAGGATGGAGTCACTTCTACTATTAATGTCGATGGAGGAGATGGTTCCTCCATCGTCAGTTAAACCATCATAAGGGAGGAGATGGTTCCTCCATCGTCAGTTAAACCACCATTAGAGAGGAGATGGTTCCTCCATCGTCAGTTAAACCACCATTAGGGAGGAGATGGTTCCTCCATCGTCAGTTAAACCATCATTAGGGAGGAGATGGTTCCTCCATCGTCAGTTAAACCACCATTAGGGAGGAGATGGTTCCTCCATCGTCAGTTAAACCACCATTAGGGACAAGATGGTTCCTCCATCGTCAGTTAAACCACCATTAGGGACAAGATGGTTCCTCCATCATCAGTTAAACCACCATTAGGGAGGAGATGGTTCCTCCATCGTCAGTTAAACTACCATTAGGGAGATGGTTCCTCCATCGTCAGTTAAACCATCAAAAGGGAGGAGATGGTTCCTCCATCGTCAGTTAAACCACCATTAGGGAGCAGATGGTTCCTCCATCGTCAGTTAAACCACCATTAGGGAGCAGATGGTTCCTCCATCGTCAGTTAAACCACCATTAGGGAGATGGTTCCTCCATCGTCAGTTAAACCATCATAAGGGAGATGGTTCCTCCATCGTCAGTTAAACCACCATTAGGGAGATGGTTCCTCCATCGTCAGTTAAACCACCATTAGGGAGATGGTTCCTCCATCGTCAGTTAAACCACCATTAGGGAGATGGTTCCTCCATCGTCAGTTAAACCATCATAAGGGAGGAGATGGTTCCTCCATCGTCAGTTAAACCACCATTAGGGAGATGGTTCCTCCATCATCAGTTAAACCACCATTAGGGAGGAGATGGTTCCTCCATCGTCAGTTAAACCACCATTAGGGAGCAGATGGTTCCTCCATCGTCAGTTAAACCACCATTAGGGAGCAGATGGTTCCTCCATCGTCAGTTAAACCACCATTAGGGAGCAGATGGTTCCTCCATCGTCAGTTAAACCACCATTAGGGAGCAGATGGTTCCTCCATCGTCAGTTAAACCACCATTAGGGACAAGATGGTTCCTCCATCGTCAGTTAAACCATCATAAGGGAGCAGATGGTTCCTCCATCGTCAGTTAAACCACCATTAGGGAGGAGATGGTTCCTCCATCGTCAGTTAAACCATCATAAGGGAGATGGTTCCTCCATCGTCAGTTAAACCACCATTAGGGAGATGGTTCCTCCATCGTCAGTTAAACCATCATAAGGGAGGAGATGGTTCCTCCATCGTCAGTTAAACCACCATTAGGGACAAGATGGTTCCTCCATCGTCAGTTAAACCATCATTAGGGAGGACATGGTTCCTCCATCGTCAGTTAAACCATCATAAGGGAGGACATGGTTTCTCCAGCGTCAGTTAAACCCCCATAAGTGAGGAGATGGTTCCTCCATCGTCAGTTAAACCACCATTAGGGAGGAGATGGTTCCTCCATCGTCAGTTAAACCACCATTAGGGAGATGGTTCCTCCATCGTCAGTTAAACCATCATAAGGGAGGAGATGGTTCCTCCATCGTCAGTTAAACCACCATTAGGGACAAGATGGTTCCTCCATCGTCAGTTAAACCACCATTAGGGAGGAGATGGTTCCTCCATCGTCAGTTAAACCACCATTAGGGACAAGATGGTTCCTCCATCGTCAGTTAAACCACCATTAGGGAGGAGATGGTTCCTCCATCGTCAGTTAAACCACCATTAGGGAAGAGATGGTTCCTCCATCGTCAGTTAAACCACCATTAGGGAGGAGATGGTTCCTCCATCGTCATTTAAACCCCCATAAGTGAGGAGATGGTTCCTCCATTGTCATTTAAACCCCCATAAGTGAGGAGATGGTTCCTCCATCGTCAGTTAAACCACCATTAGGGAGGAGATGGTTGCTCTGAGGCAAAACCAGCAGAGACCAAGCAGAGATAATGATAATGACTAAAAGATCATGTTTGTTCCTAAAGGGACAGCAGCACAGGGGGGATCAAACGATTAGCGTTCAAATCATGAGTCAAATTCTAAGTCATTTAAAGTTTTCACTACTACCAAGACGGGGTCCGTAAATTCCATTCAGCTACGGGCTGATGTTTTCTTTAGGATGGTTGGGTTGCCAGAACATAATTAGAAATCATTTGTACACTGCAGATTGACCGCAAACCAATATAGTATTTGACAAAAACAGTATTTTATGTCCAACAACGAAAATTATGATTTTTTTTTTTTAATGAAAACTTGGGGGGCCTAAGAAAAGCCCCCACGGCCCGCCTACACACACACATCCAACAAGATACAAACAACCAGACAACATTCTCATCCTCCGTCCCAAAGGCAAAAACAACAATCTCTCTTCCTAAAAATACAATCATCTAAATCAGTAACCTCAAGTACTTTCATATTCAAATCATCCTCACTCATCCTCCCTCAATTACCATTCAAGAACAAATCGCCCCCTAATAGAACACAACTGCTGCAGATTGAAACACAGGGTCGAACTAAAAAACAATCAGCTAAAACATCACCATTCCATTTGAATGACGACACACAGATGTAAGAAATGTGATGCGAGGAACCAAACAACTGTGTTTACCTGGTAGTGAGAGGAGCAGACGCTGCTTGGATAGCCCTGGTGCATAATAGCAGCCACATCCATGCCTGAACAGCTCTACCATACACTGTGGTCCTCTGTCAGAGCTCTCTCTCTCCCCCAGTACTGGTCTGTCTGTCCCAGTGGCAGGACCGTCCCTCTTAATGTCAATACTGTACTATCCCAGTGTTCTCTCCCAGTGACACACACAATAAAGCAGCCTCCCTATCAATAAACCATCCGCTCCCACCCCCTAACGTGCCCGCCAGAGAGAGAGAGAGGTAAGAGAAAGAATGTGAATGTGTGTGTGTGTGTGTCGCCTGAGCACACGCTCGCAAGCTGGCTGGCTCACGCACACGCTTGCACACGCAACAGAGAGGAGCAACGCCTTCATTATGTAAGTCCCAACAGGCTCCTCTTCCCACCCTCACGCACGCACACACACTCACTCTCTTTCTGGCACACACAATATCACTCACTCACACTCACAGAAATGCATAATCTCTCACTCACTCAGTCACGCAATGCACACACACGCACACACACTCACTCTCTTTCTGGCACACACAATATCACTCACTCACACTCACAGAAATGCATAATCTCTCACTCACTCAGTCACGCAATGCACACACACACACACACACACACACACACACACACACACACACACACACACACACACACACACACACACACACACACACACACACACACACACACACACACACACACACACACACACACACACACACACACACACACACACACACACACACACTTACAATCTCTGCTGGACTCGATGGGTCCCACCTTCACACTTCGTTCACAGTCGGTCAGAAAACCCTTCAATCAATCAGCCTCCCACGTCCCAACCAGTTGACTGACACAGAGACCAACAGTTGTGATCTAGGATAGATAGGTAGATCTATGGATCGCTACATATCTGGCACTATTACAGCTCTATATTACAGCTCTATATTATATCTATACAGTGCATTCGTTAAGAATTCAGACCCCTTTACTTTTTCCACATTTTGTTACGTTACAGTCTTATTCTAAAATGGATTAAATAAAAATGTTTCCTTATCAATGTACATACAATACCCCATAATGACGAAGCCAAAACAGATTTTTAGAAATTGCAAATGTATTGAAAATAAAAACAGAAAGTATTCAGACCCTTTGCTACGAGACTCAGAATTGAGCTTAGGTGCATCCTTTTTTATTGATGTATTTTAAATGTGATATAATTTTTTATATATATATACAGTTGAAGTCGGAAGTTTACATACACTTAAGTTGGAGTCATTAAAACTTGTTTGTCAACCACTCCACAAATTTCCTATTCAAACAAGTCGGTTAGGACATCTACTTTGTGCATGACACAAGTAATTTTTCCAACAATTGTTTACAGACTGATTATTTCACTTATAATTCACTGTATCACAATTCCAATGGGTCAGAAGTTTACATACACTAAGTTGACTGTGCCTTTTAAACAGCTTGGAAAATTCCAGAAAATGATGTCATGGCCTTAGAAGCTTCTGATAGGCTAATTGTCATCATTTGAGTCAATTGGAGGTGTACCTGTGGATGTATTTCAAGGCCTACCTTCAAACTCAATGCCTCTTTGCTTGACAGCATGGGAAAATCAAAGGAAATTAGCCAAGACCTCAGGAAAACAATTGTAGACCTCCACAAGTCTGGTTCATCCTTAAGAGCAATTTCCAAACACCTGAAGGTACCACGTTCATCTGTACAAACAATAGTACGCAAGGATAAACACCATCAGCCATCATACCGCTCAGGAAGGAGTCGCGTTCTGTCTCCTAGAGATTAATGTACAATAGTGCGAAAAGTGCAAATCAATCCCAGAACAACAGCAAAGGACCTTGTGAAGATGCTGGAGGAAACAGGTACAAAAGTATCTATATCCACAGTAAAAACGAGTCCTTTATGGACAAGGAAGAAGCCACTGCTCCAAAAACCGCCATAAAAAAGCCAGACTACAGTTTGCAACTGCATATAGAGACAAAGATCATACTTTTTGGAGAAATGTCCTCTGGTCTGATGAAACAGAAATAGAACTGTTTGGCCATAATTACCATTGTTATGTTTGGAGGAAAAAGGGGAAGGTTTGCAAGCCGAAGAACACCATCCCAACCGTGAAGCACGGGGGTGGCAGCATCATGTTGTGGGGGTGCTTTGCTGCAAGAGGGACTGGTGCACTTCACAAAACAGATGGCATCATGAGGAAGGACAATTATGTGGATATTTTTTATTTTTTTATTCCACCTTTATTAAACCAGGTAGGCAAGTTGAGAACAAGTTGTAATTTACATTTGCGACCTGGCCAAGATAAAGCAAAGCAGTTCGACACATACAACAAACAGAGTTACACATGGAGTAAAACAAACATACAGTCAATAATATAGTAGAAAAACAAGTCTATATACGATGTGAGCAAATGAGGTGAGATAAGGGAGGTAAAGGCAAAAAAAGGCCATGGTGGCGAAGTAAATACAATATAGCAAGTAAAACACTGGAATGGTAGATTTGCAGTGGAAGAATAGTAGAAATAAAAAAAGTAAAAATAAAAATAATGGGGTGCAAAGGAGCAAAATAAATAAATACAGTAGGGGAAGAGGGAGTTGTTTGGGCTAAATTATAGATGGGCTATGTACAGGTGCAGTAATCTGTGAGCTGCTCTGACAGCTGGTGCTTAAAGCTAGTGAGGGAGATAAGTGTTTCCAGTTTCAGAGATTTTTGTAGTTCGTTCCAGTCATTGGCAGCAGAGAACTGGAAGGAGGCGGCCAAAGGAAGAATTGGTTTTGGGGGTGACCAGAGAGATATACCTGCTGGAGCGCGTGCTACAGGTGGGTGCTGCTATGGTAACCAGCGAGCTTAGATAAGGGGGGACTTTACCTAGCAGGGTCTTGTAGATGACCTGGAGCCAGTGAGTTTGGTGACGAGTATGAAGCGAGGGCCAGCCAACGAGAGCATACAGGTCGCAATGGTGGATAGTATATGAGGCTTTAGTGACAAAACAGATGGCACTGTGATAGACTGCATCCAATTTATTGAGTAGGGTATTGGAGGCTATTTTGTAAATGACATTGCCGAAGTCGAGGATCGGTACGATGGTCAGTTTTACGAGGGTATGTTTGGCAGCATGAGTGAAGGATGCTTTGTTGCGAAATAGGAAGCCAATTCTAGATTTAACTTTGGATTGGAGATGTTTGATGTGAGTCTGAAAGGAGAGTTTATAGTCTAACCAGACACCTAGGTATTTGTAGTTGTCGACATATTCTAAGTCAGAGCCGTCCAGAGTAGTCATGCTGGACAGACGGGCAAGTGCAGGCAGCGATCGGTTGAAGAGCATGCATTTAGTTTTACTTGTATTTAAGAGCAGTTGGAGGCCACAGAAGGAGAGTTGTATGGCATTGAAGCTCGTCTGGAGGGTTGTTAACACAGTGTCCAAAGAAGGGCCAGAAGTATACAGAGTGGTTTCGTCTGCGTAGAGGTGGATCAGAGACTCACCAGCAGCAAGAGCGTATACAGAGATGTATACAGAGAAGAGAGTCGGCCCAAGAATTGAACCCTGTGGCACCCTAATAGAGACTGCCAGAGGCCCGGACAACAGGCCCTCCGATTTGACACACTGAACTCTATCAGAGAAGTAGTTGTTGAACCAGGCGAGGCATTTGAGAAATTTGAGAAACCAAAAACAGAGTCGAAAGCCTTGGCCAGGTCAATGAATACGGCTGCACAGTATTGTTTCTTACCGATGGCGGTTAAGATATTGTTTAGGATCTTGAGCACCCATGACCAGCTCTGAAACCAGATTGCATAGAAGGTGTGGTGGGATTCAAATGGTCGGTAATCTGTTTGTTGACTTGGCTTTTGTTAGCTAACACAACGTGCCATTTGAACACAGGAGTGATGGTTGCTGATAAATGGGCCTCTGTATGCCTATGTAGATACTCCATAAAAATCTGCTGTTTCCAGCTACAATAGACATTTACAACATTAACAATGTCTACACTGTATTTCTGATCAATATGATGTTATTTTAATGGACAAAAAATGTGTTTTTAAGTGACCCCAAACTTCTGAACGGTAGTGTAGGTAGACAACGTAATGACGGCACGAAAAATACACAGCTTTCCTAACCTAGCCCACAATGTCTGCTGACATTGATAATGGAATTCATTGCCTTTGACAATCAGCCATTCTCTGTTGTGGATGATTTTGGCTTTCGCCGACTGGTAGAGCACCTGAAGCCCCGGTACACACTACCAAGTATGCGCAATTTGTAAAAATTTTGCTCTACCGGAGTTACACAGTATTGTTGAAACGCACATCCATGAGCTACTTGCTATGGGCGTCACTGCTATTAGCTTCACGACTGACATTAGGACCAGCGATGTCAGCCCCATGAGCATGCAGAGTATGACAGCACAGTGGGTCGACAAGGATTTCGTACTGAGGAAAGCCGTATTGCATGCTCAAGAATGTGCTGGTTCTCATATGGCTGCTGCCTTTTCAATGGCATTTGAGAACATGTTTGAAACTTGGAAAATCCTCAAGAACAATGTACACGCTGTGCTACGTGATAATGCACGTAACATTAAAAACGCTTTGGGGGGGGAACAAAATGGCGCCGTAGAGAGAACACGGTGTTTCAGCGAGCTCTAGTGGCATTCGTAAATTTATATTCTTACATTAATCTCCTAGCTTGAAAAAGTGGTAGAATTGGCTAAATAAGTTACCATATAATGAGTCTTGACGACTATTTCGCAAAAATCTCCTACAACATGCCCAATAGAACTACTAAGAAGTCGACCAAAACCACCACCCCTGTGGATGTGCATGAGGAGCTAGCTAACGTTAGCGAAGCTAACACCATTGCGGACCCAGGCACAATGGACCTGATAATTCAAAAGATGACTGATAACATTACTAAAGTGATCGATGCAAAGATAAGAACGGTCTTGGAAGCAATAGCAAGCCATTCAGCTGAAATACAGAGCGTTGTGAAACGTGTTGTTGAGGCGGAAGGAAGAATTGCTGCAGTGGAAACTTCAACTACATCTATGGATGGTAAGATAAAAGCACTTGAGAAACAGGTGCGCGAAATGGAGGAGCACATTGACGACTTGGATAATCGAGGACGCAGATGCAATATTCGTGTTGTGGGACTCCCGGAAAATTCTGAAGGGACACGTTCAGTAAAATTCTTTGAGGAATTATCCCTGGCTACCTACAAATGGACACTAAGGCTGGTCGTGTGAAGCTGGACAGAGCCCATCGCTCTCAAGCACCGATACCGGGCCCCAATCAGCGCCCACGGCCGGTGGTTATAAAGTTCCACAACTTCACCGACAAGCAGCGCGTCATGGTAGTCAACAAAGGTCCAAAGGTCTCATTTTTCAATGATTACTCCACAGCGGTTGTACGAAGACGCAAAGCGTTTGATGAGGCGAAGGCTCGACTCAGGAGAATGAAGATGGACTACGCACTGTTGTACCCGGCCACATAGAAGATTATGGTCAACGGATCACCTAAAAAGCTCTACACACCTGAAGAGGCTGCTGCGTTTATTGACTCTCTCGGGTAAATAACTCTAAGCTGCACCTCCACAGCATTGAATAACTTTGCTTATTTTTGGTTGAATCTGATCATGAAACAGTGGTGTGAGTCCTCACGTACTCCAGCTCAGTAATATTCGTATCTTTATTATTTTTCTTGCTAAAGTAATAGCCGCTATAGCCCAGGCTGAGATATGTGTGAATCCATATTGGTGCCCAGGCTTGGTTTTAGGTGGAAGAGCCTCAATCTTCTTCTATTGATTTTCTTTTCCATATATATAAAGGATGAGGCTATTGAGCGGCAATGCGGACTTAAGAGTCTACATTGGAGAGTTGAAATCCCCTGTATGTTAGCTAGTGGGAAAACCCCCTTTTGGATTTTTACATGTTTAATTTTTGGGTTCAGTATAGTTCGAGTTCAGGGTTCATATTTTTTGTTTATGCTCAGTGAGATGGAGGAGAGTTCAACACATGGAAAAAGGTACCACCCCGCTTTTACAGTAGGATCCAGTCTGAATATTGAATGGTCAAGATACAATGGCAGATAACAGACTGCGTGTATGTACGTGGAACATTAGAGGGAGCCATAACCCCATTAAGAGGAAGAAAGTATTGTCTTTTTTGAAAAAAGAAAATATTGATATTGCCCTGTTACAAGAAACCCATTTGGATGATAAGGAGCACCTGAAATTACAACAAGGAGAGTTTGGTCAAGTGTTTTTCATCATTTACATCCAGAAGTAGAGATGTAGCAATTCTGGTGAAAAAGAACTTACCACTTAAGGTCTTGAATTGTGTGAAATATAAATTTGGTCGCTTTGTTATAATTAATGGTACTTTACAAGGGCAGAACATTTCCATAATGAATATTTACTTCCCTCCTGCTCACCCCCCTGATTTCCTCACTAAGGCATTTCTAGACTTTTCAGAATTAAACTCAGACACTGCAGTGGTTGGAGGAGATTTTAACTGCTTGTTGAACCCCCTTATTGATAAGTCTCCCAGCGGTATAGCTTCACTCTCTCCTCAAGCTAAGTCACTTAAAGTTATTTGTGATGATCTGGGGTATGCGGATGTCTGGAGAGCTTTCCATCCCTCCAACAGAGAGTTCACTTTTTTCTCTGCACCTCATGGATGTCAGACTAGAATAGATTATTTTTTTATGCCCAAGACGTCTTTGCAGTCTGTTTTATCTGCTAGGATAGGAAGCATAGTCATATCTGATCATGCTGAGGTGATCCTGGACATAAAACTCAACTGGGCATTCAATCGGTCAAGACATTGGAGGTTGAACACAACCATTCTTAAAGACCATACATTCACATCATATTTTATAACAGAGTTTAAAGCATTTTTCTCTATTAACTCTCAATCAACAGATAACCCCTCGCTCCTTTGGGAGACCTGTAAAGCGTATGCCAGGGGTCTGATTATGTCATACACAGCTAGACGGAAAAAGCGGGAAAATCAAAAAATGTTAGAGGGTGAATTAGGAACTAAAGAGAAGGACTACATTAAAACGCCCACTCCTGCCCTATTAAAGGAAATATCAGTCATTAGATCAACGTTAGACTCTCTCCTAACACAGGACGCTGAAAAGAAAATGAGATTTGTCAGGCAAAAGCTATATGAACATGGCGATAAGCCAGGAAAGTACTTGGCATACCTAGCTAAAAAGAGGGCTGACTCTCAGTCAATTGCTACTATTACTGATTCTGATGGTAATCATTTATATGAAAATAAATTGATAAGTGACTCATTTAAGAAATTTTATACAAACCTTTATGCCTCAGAACTGCCAAAGGATGCACCCAAATTAATGGAGAACTTCTTTGGTAAGATTGAGCTCCCTACTATCTCCGAAGAACAGAGGTCCCTCCTTAATGCCCCTATTACCAAGGAAGAGATAATGTTCGCAATTAAGAATCTGCAAAATGGTAAGGCCCCAGGACCAGACGGGTTTTGTAGTGAGTTCTATAAAGAGTTCCATGGCCTGATCCTTGAGCCATTGCGTGATATGTTTAACCACTCATTTTCAAATGACCAACTCCCTCAAACGCTGAGAGAAGCCAACATTTCACTTATTCTCAAAAAGGGAATATGTCCAGAGTCTTGTTCCTCGTACAGACCAATTTCCCTTCTGAATGTGGATAGAAAATTGCTTTCTAAAATTCTAGCCACAAGATTAGAGGACTCATTGCCACTAATTGTGAAAGGAGACCAAACTGGCTTCATTAAGGCCCCCGTAAGTCATGCAACAACGTCAGGCGGCTTCTTAATGTAATTCAAGCCTACCAACAAAGTGCTGTGGATGGTCTTGTGCTCTCCCTAGATGCTGAGAAAGCATTTGATCGTGTGGAGTGGTCTTACCTATTATTTGCTCTAAATAAATTTGGTCTGGGGGACAACTTTATAAAATGGGTGAAAGTTTTATATGATGATCCTCAGGCTGCTGTCCTTACTAATGGGCTACGGTCAAATAGCTTCCCTATACACAGAGGTACCAGACAGGGCTGTCCTTTATCCCCCCTCCTCTTTGCACTCGTTATGGAACCACTGGCAGAGGCCATCAGGGTAACGCCTGCTATACAGGGGCTGCTCATTGGTGATGTTCACCATAAAATAAGCTTGTATGCTGATGATGTCCTGATATTCATCTCTAGTCCCGAGACTTCAATTACACCTCTTATTAATATTATTGAATTATTCAGCGGATTCTCAGGCTACAAGATTAACCTTACTAAGTCAGAGGCTATGCCACTTGGTAGCCTGCATTCTGTACCTAATACTTCTCCCCCCTTCCCTTTTAAATGGTCTCCCTCAGGTTTCATGTATTTGGGTATATTTGTAACTCCTAAATTCCAGCTAATGTACAAAGCCAATTTTGTTCCTTTGTTTGATACAATAAGACAGGATCTGGAGCGCTGGAACTCTCTCCCCATTTCTTGGTTGGGTAGAATATCCCTCTTGAAAATGAACGTTTTACCTAGACTACTTTACCCAATCCAAATGATCCCAGTATTACTCTTCAATAAGGTAATAAAGGATGTAAATGGATGGCTAAGTTCCTTTATATGGAGTAAGCGCAAGCCAAGACTTAAGATGGCAATATTGCAGCTGCCAAGTTCTATGGGCGGCTTGGACCTGCCCAATATCAAGTTCTATCAATGGTGTGCCCACCTTTGTTATATTTCTGACTGGATCACAAATGATGACTCCTCTATTTGGTTAGACATTGAGACTTCTCTTTCAAAATACCCCTTACAGGATCTTTTATTTTTCAGAAGTTTCAAGTCTGTAGAAGAACACTGCAATAATCCAGTTACACTTAACACACTCAAAGTATGGAGGTCAGTTCAACGCTTCCTGGGAAGGTCCAAACTAACCTCTGCTCTTACCCCAATTCTTAACAACCCAGATTTCAGCCCAGGATTGCTGGATGCTGGCTTTAACTTATGGCTCAATAAGGGCATACGCAGGCTAAACGACTTATTTGCTGATAAGATTTTGTTGTCATTTGAGTAGATGGTCGACAAATATCGACTCCCAAAGCAGGACTTTTTCCGCTTTCTACAAGTAAGACATTATATTCTGGAGAGCACCACCTTAATTGGTAACCCTGATGTGTCTGTCATTGAAAGAATGCTTTTTTTCCCACAAAGGAAAATGTCTGTAAGTCTGTTTTATGATACTTTAAGGTCCTTTTCTGCTGTCAACACACAGAGGGTGAAACAAGAGTGGGAGAAAGAATTGTCTGTTACTATTGACGAAGACATTTGGAGATATGCAAAAACAATATCTATATGTAACCGTACTAGAGCAATCCAATTAAGAATAATACACAGATTGCATATATCCCCAAATCGCAGACATGCTTTTAGCCCCACTTCCTCTTCCCCTCAGTGTCTTAAATGCAAAACTGATACAGGCACCCTAACACATTGTTTATGGTCATGTACCAAAATACAAAGATACTGGTCTGGTGTCCTGCAAGAAATTGAAAAGATCCTAGGGGTTGATCTAGAATTGGACCCAGTTTCTTTACTGTTAGGTCTCCCTAGTAGGCATGTTACTTCTGTCTGTAAAAGGAGGCTTTACAACATCCTTACCTTCGCAGCGAGGAAAAACATCCTTTTACAGTGGATTAGTGATAAGGTTCCTTCTATTAAAGACTGGCATAAGATACTATTTGAATGGGTGCCTCTGGAATATCTGACATGTACATTGCATTCTAAAACAGACCAGTTCTACAAAGTATGGGAACCTTATCTAAATGATCTAGAACCTGAGGTATCAACTATTATGCTGCAAGGATTCTCTTAGAATGGCGGGGATCTATGTATTTCAGAACTACACTGTACGTTCCATGTGTGGAACCTAACCTCTTGGTTTAAACTGAGCTTTTTTGTTTAATTTCTGTTTGTAAGTTTGTTTAAAATGTATGTATTGAGAGACGCAATGATGGTGATGGGGTGAGAGAGGCACAGAGCGGGAAGAGGAAAATGGTGTGCGTATGTATGGGTGTGTATAGGTGTGTGCGTGCGTGCGTGTATGTATGCATAGGTGTGTGTATATGCATGGGTATATGTATATGTGTGTATGTATGTATATGTGTGTATGTGTATATATATGCACGTAGATATGGGTAAGTGGGGGCTGTTTTTCTTTTTGTTCTGTGTGCTTTGTCTCTGTTGTATCTCTTAATATGGGTGAAAATTGTGAAATTTCAATAAAAATACTGTTACAAAAAA